>NC_080719.1:5987500-6287500 GCF_019097595.1 Hemibagrus wyckioides
ATCTTATGCATTTTTTTGTTATTATAAAAGTGATACTTTATTAAAATGTGTGCATTACTATAAACCTTACAGCCAGACCTACTATAGAACATAAATCGACATGTTCAGGCCAATCAGAGTTGAGCATTTCCATAACAGTCCTGCAACATTAAAAAATGAACAGCATCCTGCATACTCACATCTTCCTCTTTCTCCAGCTCGAGTCCCATGTCTAAAAGCTTATGTTCAAACTCTTCTCTGTGGATGTGCGCATTACTGGCACTCTCAGGGTCGTGATGGCTGGAGTTGGCCTTGTTGCGTTTCCCAATGCAGCACAGGCTGTCCTTCAGCCCTTTAAAGGTGCTAGAGGAGTGGTGGCGAATGTGCTCTAGTTTGTCCACGTGGTAGGTTAGGATGTAATCGACGCGCCTCTGGCCATCCTGGAAATATGGCCCTAGGTTGGAGTGCTGAGGCATCTTGTTCGTACTTTGACTGTTCAGAAGCTGCGGACAGAAAGACAACAAGGCTGCGTGAGATATTTCTCAACATGAAGAAATTAAAGTAGTCATTTGTAAAATTTTTGTCCTGGTACATGAGTCACAACTGTAATGGTAAACCTTTACCGTCCCCCAACTGATCCCTCCTTCGATGTTAAATCTATGTAGTGTATAGCTTGGTAGGTTGCCTTTTAAGGGAAAGTGGCAAAAATAGGCAGCTGTGTCTCTTTTTATATATATTAAAAACTTTCTTTTTTTAATTAAGGCAATTGAGACTTTGGGTTTCTGATCAAAAGGTTGATGGTTCAAGCCCCAGCATCACCAAGCCACCACTATCGGGCCCCTTAAGCAAGGCCCTCATCCCTCTCTGCTCTAGACATGCTATATCTTTGCTGACCCTCCAGCTTCCTAAGCTGGTACATGCGAAGAAAGAATTTCACCATGCTGTAATGTCTATGTGACAAATAAAAGCTTCTTCTTTCTGAGCTGTGAGAATATAAACAGAAGCCCAGAATGCAAATCACCCACTAGACAGCGCTCACCACCACATGACAGCTAACACCCGAGGTTACTAACCCATGTTTCTTCCAAGACACGTGAAGACAACCGTTCTGTATTTCAAACCCTACATCACAGTGTAACACCCTCAGATGAAAACGCTATCAGACATCTTCTGCTTAGACGATCTCACAGACGCACACAATTAGCCGGTGGCATTGTCTCTGATTGACTCGGAGAGAGTAACACCATCCTGCCCACTCAGACAGCATGGCCAAGTTGGACTCTGTGTTTTTGACAAACGTTCTATCCAAATCAAATATAATATGAAACTGTTTTCTTACAGAAACAAACAAGTATAAAAGGACAAAGTAATCCTGGAGCTCTAATTAGATCTCCAAACAAGATAATCTCCTGAGTAGAAGTAGTCCTAGACGCCTGAGGTCACAGCCAAACACACATGCAACATTTGACTTGGCCTCTACATGCGCAGGTCATATACCTTATTTATTTTTCTCAGTCTAAAACCTCACACAGTACTCAAGCCAACACTGCTACAGGCTTTATTGGATTAAGAGACGAGACTCCATAAACCAAGCCTGATGTTTAATCTGTAAATTGATTGTTTGTTCATCATAGGTTTACTATGGCTCTTATTCATTTAACCAATAACCTATGTAAAAAGGAATAATGAACATCCTTCATCCCCAATCCTTAATTTACAGAAGAAAGCCTGTAGGGTAACATAGAAATGAGCAATGTACTTAAAAAAATAATAGGTGTATGCTGACTGGTACACTCTCGAGTCAATATTTGCCTCTGGATAATGAACTGTAATGCTGTCTCTCACGACAGCTGAGGTCTATGGAAATGTCACCACATCCATCAGACGAGAGATACTCAACATCTTGTCTCTTCTCTAGAGCCGAGCTTTTAGAAAGAAATCACATCACATTCTGCACTGAAACTATGTGGGCAGGATCGGAATCAATTGCGGATTTATGAAGTGCTTCTTTTTTTTTTTTTTTTTTCGCACACATGCTTTACTTATTTATGATGCTGCCAGAAGATCGACTCCAAACGCATGGCAGGAAATTGAGTTTTATGATTTATCGAGGTTTATAGAAAGACGTGTAGGGGGAAAAAAAAAGGTGTTGAAAATCAAGAAACAACAAATCTATTATGGCAAACCCCTAGAGAAGACCAATATCCACTCTTAAAAGCTTGCGTTGTTAAATATAGATGAAAAGCACAGCCTTAGAAAAACTGAGCTTAAAATGAAAATATTTTCAAAATGCTTTGTTTATAGGGAACACATGGAAGTGCAACACCACTCACATCTTTTTGTTTCCTTTTTTCCTAACTTTGCACTCACACAAAGCCTGAGATCCAAACTAACAAACTCACCATTTTATTCATCATATTTCGTCCTTTGGGAATTTCATAAACAGAGAACTCAACACAAAAGCAAATAAATTCTGTGATATTCTGAGAAACTTGTAATGTTTCCAATTCAGAGCAGATTTTTCACAGATTTGGGGCAAGACGTATCATGTGATGCATTCAGCCAAAGCCCTCTTCGTTTCACAGGCATGAATACAGCTCTCAAGGAAAGTAATTAGATATATGTTTTCACTGGTAAGAGCTTAAAATAAGAACGCTCTGCTGGCAATATCACCAATTCAAGTCATAAATCACAAAAAACTCTGAATCACAAAAAAAATTTGAAAAACACTGCAGCAAAATCAAGCCTCAACAATCACAAAATAATTCTGTAAAATCCTGAAGGGGCTGAATAGTTGTACCGCACTGAAGATAACAACCGGAGGAACAGTAATATTTACTTTCAGAATATTAATTCATACAAATACGTTCGGTATGTTTAATTTTCCTTCTGCCCGAAATGTAATTCTGGTTCATGGTGACCTACTTAAGCAAAGAAAAGTGGCCAGGTCAACTGAGAGCCAAAAACAACAAGCATGCAAACAAAAAACCAAAATTCGGATGCAAATCAAAAGGTGTGCCAGCAAATATGCAAAAGTCGGTGGAAAAAAGAAAATACAAATGAAAGAAGAACCATTTTTGCATACGTTACATTACCCAATGAACATTGACAGCGCTGCAAAAATCTCTGAACTCTACTAATCTGGTGAAGGTCTTAAGACTTTATCGGCTTCTTTTTACAAAACAAAACGCTTCTTCTTTCGTTGTTTATCCCGGGGAATACTGGGTGTGAGAATGGTAAAAAAGCAGGTATGTGCACATTCACACTCAATCAGGGGCAATTTATCACAACCTACTAGCATATTTTAGGGATGAAACCAGAGACTCTGGAGGAAACCGACATGGACAGAATGTACAGAATCTCTGTATACGGCTCAGAACTGGCAGAAGCGCTTATGAAAAACCAAATCTATAAGTAGTCTTTCATCCACTTGTTTGCATTGCAAATGAATTGGACATTCAACATGCAAAGCAGCAGAGATTTTGTTTAAATTCCTCAAAATGAAACGAGAGAAATTCTACCTCGCCAGAGTTCACTTACTACAGAATCATCTTCAGCGTATCCGATGTCTCCACTGCTTTTGGAACTCCGGACGTTGGATCCTTTGCCCTTTGTGGGGACAGAATCGTACATGTCGTTTCGCCACATCTCGGCCTCCTCTTCCAGCTCAGAGAGCTGTTCCTCTGTGCTGCTCTGAACCAAGCACGTTTCACCTGACAAGAGAAGAAGCGAACACACTAATTAACTAGAATGACATGTTCCAATGTAGCGGACATAGAGAGTGCTAATCAGAGACACTGCTGAAGTCATACCAACCTACCAGGCAACAGAGAAAAGGCATCTTCATAGACTGTGTTTAGCCTTAAATAATAGGTCTATACTCTATATTTATGCCAAACGTGAGGTGATACAAGAACCTTTCATGAATTTCTACTATAATTATGATAGATGAGTTTATGACAATTGATCACATGCAAATGAAATTTAATACAAATTGGTAAATACCAACTTTTGCGTTATTATTGTCAAAATATCTACTTTGGAAGGACAAGTAAAATTCCATAGTACAGTTTGGTGTGGAGTCCTGACCTCAACCTGATGGAACACCTTTGAGATGAACTAGAGCTGAGACTGTGAGCCAGGCCTTATCCAGCATCAGTGCCTGAGCTCATAAATGCACTTCTAGTGGAACGGTCAAAAATTCCCATAATCACACTCCTAAACCTTGTGGAAAGCCTTCCCAGAAGAGTTGAAGCTGTTATAGCTACAAAGGGCGGGTCAACTCCATATTACATTCATGTGCATGTAAAGACAGACGTCCCAGTTTTGGCCTGGCTCACAGTCTCCGCTCTAATTCATCCCAAAGGTGTTCTATGGGGTTGAGGTCAAGACTCTGTGCAGGCCAATCAAGTTCCTTCACACCAAACTCACTCATCCATGCCTTTATGGAGCTTGCTTTGTGCACTGGTGTGCAGTCATGTTGGAACAGGAAGCGGTCATCCCCAAACTGTTCCCACAAAGTTGGGAGTTAAAATTGTCCAAAATGTCTTGGTATGCTGAAGCATTAAGTGTTCCTTTCACTGGAACTAAGGGGCCGAGCCCAACCCCTGAAAAACAACACCTGAATTCAATGATTTGGAGGGGTGTCCCAAAATATTTGGCAATATAGTGTGCTTTGCACATATGCTAATTCCAAAGCTGGACTGATAATGTGAACCTCCACACAAACTCTAAACCAAGCTCAGGTTCAAACCCAGGAGTCTGGAGCTTTGAAGTGTTTTTTTTCTCTTCCATAGATCATAACAGGCTCAAATTTCACTTTTATCAGAACTAAACCCCTGTCCAATATTATTTGGTGCAATACAGAGAAGCTCAATCTCTGAAGTCCAAAAACATGGAATTTGCATCTGTTTTGTTGTGTCTATGTTCAGCATTCAATGTCTTTGTCATGTCCCACTTCACAGTGGTAGTTACTATGAAGCTCATATGAAAGTAAAGACTCTGAGCTTAAAGAACTGGTAATTTTTCATAAGTATTTATATATTTTCCCTGGCCTACTAGAGGCAACATTTTCATTGAAAAACATTTCTTTTCACACGTTTCTATCTTCAACGTAAATGTTGATATCAAACCCATTTCTGCTCTTTTTGACACCCCAAGTGCTTGTTCATAAGCATCTAAAATGTGAAGGTGTTATCGTCAACTAAAATTCTGTGTCAGGTTATCTAACAGAAGGAAAAACACACGTCTCGCACTGACAATGAGTCCTGACTTATTTTATATCAGACTTGTGGTGTTAAAATAATTTGTTTGTCTACACTGATTGAAAATGTCCCATAAGTCGATTTCCATTCCACCAGCGGACTGAATCTCCAGTATACTGGTAAACAGGGTCAAATACTTAGACCTGGTATTTCAAATGTTTCATGTATGATGTGTTAAAGTTTCCATATTTGATTCTAGTGGACTTCTAAATTAATCTTCCAGTAATGTGCTGGAGTTAAAAGCTCAGGCTTGGGCTAGATCACTCAACTCATTGGCAATTCATTCGACTCTCTCAAACTTACAGCTGGAATTAGAAAATGAATTTACAATTGATTTTTTGCACTTTAAAATGCGTTGCAAGTTTATTCTCCGGTCCTGCTTCGGTGTTACATTACTAGTTTCCTTTTCCTGAAGTAAAAAAGGGCAACCAACTACCAGAAAGTTCAGTTCTTTAAACATGAAACACTTATGGACGCCTTGGAACAGAGAAATTATTGATGACGTGAACAATTGGGTGTGCCAGCCACGGCGAAGCAAAGATGAAACTGTTTGACGGTATGCATTGTATTTCAATGCATTTTGATTTGATAGATTCATTAATATCAATGGAATTTATTACTATGGCATCTAACAAATATGATATATTACCCTAGGATGATATAGCAACAATAAACAGAAAGGTAATAAACACATTATAGGAGACATTATAGGCTGACAGTTGTAGTTTGGCATCTGAAGGGCCATGTTAATAGGAAATGAAAACAAATGTGTGTGTAGTTCATTCGATAGGCAATCAAATACCAGACAGGCACATTGAACAATACAAAGCAAAACTTAATATGAAAAAAAGCCCTAATGTCTATTAATTTATTAGGTATTATTGAACTATTATTATGAAAAACAAACAAAAAAAACACAACTGGGTGTGTCATTAAAGGAAAATCAACAACAGTAGTGTTGTGATCTGTCCCAATGTCCAGTAGAACCAAAGACCAGCAGTGCGCTTTCTTTTTTATTTCGTCCATTTATATTTATCATTATGGAATGGTATAGCTTCACTCGCTTATTTTTTTTCCCTCTCTCTTGAAGTTAAAACAACAAGAAAAAACATACAACTTGACATTACTAAATAAACTACAATAAAGTATACTCTTAGTAAAAATATTAAAATGCTTTACTATATCAGATTCCTAGTATTATGTGCTAATATAAATAAATATCCTGCATGCAGCTGAGAAAATGATTAATACCCGATTAATTTTTAGTTTGCCATTCAGCTGGGGGGTTTTGGGCCACTGTGTGATTATTTATAACTTCAGGTCATTAACATCAAGAGGGAATCAGAGAGGCTTTTTTTTTTTTTTTTTTTTCTCATTTCTCCCTGTAATGAACGTCTATCCGGGCTAACAGCGCACAGAGCGGCTATAACGTGTAGGGTTGCCAGATTCCCAGTTTTTAATTCGCTACTACACTGTAACAATTCCAAGCTGAGACATTATATTATAAACATCTTCACCTTTATATTTGAAGGTTTAAAGCTTAAATACAAATTAATATCGATTATTAGACCTATTTAACAAAACCAATGCTCATATCTTGCTCTGGTTATAAAAGGTAGCCTAGTGTTCCTCAAAATACAAAACAAGGAACGCTTCCCCTATATATATATATATATATATATATATATATATATATATATATATATATATATATATATATATATATATATATGTGTGTGTGTGTGTATTTAAATGATTGTACAACCGCATTAGGAAACATTTGAAATGTGTCCTAATCGTCATTTTCGACTCCAATCTGGCAACATTTGTAACTAGGGAATCCCTCAAACTGTTGTCTATCGCCTGCGCAGTGAAACACGCTCCGGGGATGTGTGCGCTCTTTGCAGTCACGCGCTGTTCTTTACGCTTAAACAGTACGTGACTCAACCAAAAAAATGCGCATTTCTTTGCGTTGAAGAAGTGAGATAATCTTATAACAGTGCCATGAATGGTGTCGACGGCGGGAGCTGATTGCACTATCAACAGATTATCACGCACACACATGCAACAAACAGCTCAAAATGCTTGAAATGATGAACTACGAGCTATTTAAACTCCTGAATTTTTGGGGAGAAGCTACAGTGTACTTCAACGCAGTGTATGCACAATATTCAGCACCCCGTCCATTCATCCTAAGGCTTGAACATGCATAGATTGCACTTGTCACGTGTCCTGGGGTGACAACTTCACCCAAAACAGGTAAAAAAAAAAAATAGATAGATAGTATATTCAGACCAAAATAAAAAGCGGAAACGGCGCGCGGCTGCTTCGAACTCACCTGATTGAGCATCTCCACTCTCCCTGGCAGAATTTGCATCACCTTCAGTCTCCATAGAAGCGCGCTAGTCAAATATTTCTATTAAAATTAATACGGAGCCTGCGTTTCGCACTGAGGAAACTGGTGAGTGAGTGGGTCTAGTCCTTTGCCAGTCTTCACCATCTGCCACTTTCAGAGAGTCACAGGGTGCTCACACACACGCGTATCTCACACACTGAGGCGGTGGGGAATAGATGGGCAAAGCACTGGACGATCCACCCACAAAACGTGGTTTTATACAACAGCTAGACATCGCTTTGGACCACAATGAGCATGCACGAACGTGAGGATGAAAAAAAAAAAAATCAATAAAAAGCATCTCTCTCTCGAGAACACACACACACACACACACACACAGACTCTCTCTCGCTCGCGCGCGCACACACAAACACGCACACAGATCACCCCGACCTGAAGTAAATCCTACAGCAAGATTATTCTTCTTCCTCTTCTTTTTATTTATTTATTTATTTTAGAGATTATTGCTCGCTAGTTTGTCACAAAGCATCAATCCTGTTAAAATAACTAAAGCATGCAAGCAATATACTGATCCTAAATTCAGAAATGACCAACACATCTCCAAATGCGTCTGCGTATGGTCAAACATCACCATTTATCCGTGATTATTTCACAAGGTTATGTAAGCCGCTTAGTCAGACTGTGTAGTGCGTTTTTTTTGCACTGTGCATTACATTGAACTGCACGTTGGATTTGGAAACACGACTGTCTACGATTTGCATTCTGCATGTGTTGCATGCTCAACGTTGCTACGTTGGCTCCTAAATTTCTCCTTGGATCTCAATCTCAACCAGGTATGTCTGAGTTTATGAGAAAATGCAATAATTTATACATTATTGTATATACATGTACATTGTTGCATGCTTGTTTCACGTAAATAAGCCAAAGGGAGCCTCTTTACACCACTTGCTAAAAAATGCATTTTCTATAATTATACCTTAAAGATTTTAGACTTATTTGAACAATTAAAAAATATTTTTATCCTCAAAAATGCCTAATTCCACAAGAGGGAGCTGTGCACTAAATTCCTCATCAGCAATAAGTTTTTTTAAATGACCCAAACTGAAGAGGTATTTTACCATATTTACTTCCCTTTTTTGCTTTTATGTTCACTTTTATCCTAGTTGAGATTGTGTTTAGTTTGCAGCACGTGCCATTACAATTCCAAGCACTTCACAATTACATTATACACTAATTATGCTATACCTGTCCTGTCAAATACCCACATCTGCGCAAACCCGATGATGAAGTATACAGATAATGTAAGCTACAGAATGTCAGTGGCTGAGGCATATTCAGATCACAAACAGGAAAAAGTCTGATGCAGAATAAGGGAATTTTCCTTACGTGTAGGTTAAAAGAAGGAAGAGTTTTCGTCAGGAATCTCCTGGTGTATCTGCGCCGTGTGCCGTCTCTTCACTCTCAGGTGTGTGTGGGGGGGGTTAAAAAAAAAGAAAGAAAAGAAAGCCTACCTGTTGTGCCGCTTGCTTAAAGCACGCCCTCCTGCTCATTAACGGAAATGCAAAATACCCAAAATACCAACCCCACTCTGACACCAAACCCGGCTGAATGTTTTTACGCGCCTCTTAAAATGGGCACTTTTGCTTAAATAAGAAGCGCGAGCTTAACGTGAACACGGAGGGAAACACCAGACATATTTCACAGCTACCTTTCACAGCAATCATGTAGAGACTCGCTTAGCCTGCTTGGTGCATACCTGTAACAGGAGTTGGCTGTGAACTCCTATCCCTGTCTTAGCAACTTGAAATCCATATAATGTTTATCTATAGCATAGAGGCAAGGGTTCGAATGATGCATTGTCTCTCCACCTCAAACTGATGAGAAAAATATGACCTTCCCACTGGGATCACAGTTAAACTTTTTAGTTAAGTTGGTAAATGATTGTGCTCCAAATATTTGCAGGAATAGAAAAATAAAGATTCCCATCGTATTCAGCCTGGGTATGGTAAGAACATTTGGTACGAAGCAGATCATAGTTTATCTGCTAGACACTTTGCTTGAGGGTACTAAAAAAGGTCATTTTGTCAATTCCTATAGTGCGCCAAAGAAAATTCAGGTTCGGAATCCCCCTAGGGGCTAAAAGTCATTTTCTCAATTTACATTCGTCCTCCACAGTAAACCAATGCATGCAGGTTCACTAGGAATGGGAATCTCCCTCAAAGAGTTTAATACATACAGCATATCAGATATTCCTCTATTTTCATGTCTTTCACCAGACATACAGTGCAGCTACTTGCACGTTGTGGTGCCTTTACCATCTCACGAGGAATTCTCATGAGGATTTGATTATATAAGAGATGGATCCCAAACCTGTACAGATGTGTGAGAAACATGAGTGACATGCCTTAGCTGGCAGGTTGTACAGACACCCAGTTTTTTACACACATGCATCGTGACATGACATCCTCATTCCCGGGACAGGTGTGGGCAGTTGCTAAGATGGCCACACCCCTGACAATGTGTTATTTGAGAACATACAGTAGTGTGGATTGTTTTGGGTGTTGGATATCTTGTATTTTTATTTATGTTTTTTTTTTAGCAGTGTGTTAAGGTTTCCCATAAAATGGCTGTAAACTGTAGGCCTGCTTTCATTTTCATAGACAGAATACAGGAATCTAAAAGCTGGTGTAAAGTTCAGCCTTTTAAGATTACATGTCACTTACGATCTGTATGAAACGATCGCAGATAAATCTTCGTCAAATTCTAGAACAAGCTGTGCAATAGGATGTTCTCCAATGCTCAAGATCCCCTAACGATAGAATTAATAAAATCAAAGTGAGCTTGAGATAATAGGGATATTTTTTATTGTCTCAGATAACATGAGCTGTTTAGATCTTGTCATTTCCATTAGCATGCCTGTAGCTGCACTGTGAGTTTCACCCCATCCTATGCATCCTCCTATTTGTGGCTTTTAGATGAATATCATAGTAGCAGTCACATTCTGAAAATGTTGACACTCCCAGAACTGGCAGTTACACTGAAATGGCACTGGTGTACATAGTATTCGTTCCAAGACAGTCAAGATCATTAGAAGAATTCATGACCAAAGACTTCTGTTATGCTGTGTGATTTTTGTCAGGGGTAAAATAAATAAAATCTTGTTTTTTTTTACCAATTTAGCTTAGCTGCAACCCCAACCAGAACAACATTATTCTGCCACTTTACACTTTAATCACACACAGTGAACTTGTATCAAATATTCTATTATACACCGACCAGGTATAACATTATGACCACCTGCCTAATATTGTGTTGGTCCCCCTTTTGCTGCTAAAACAGCCCTGACCCACATCATACACTGTGTATTCTGACACCTTCTATCAGAACCAGCATTAGCGTCTTCAGCAATTTCAGCAACAGTAGCTCGTCTGTTGGATCGGATCACACGGGCCAGCCTTCTCTCCTCACGTACATCAACATGACCCTGTTGCCAGTTCACCTCTGTTCCTTCCTTGGACCACTTTTGATAGATACTGACCACAGCAGACCAGGAACACCCCACAAGAGCTGCAGTTTTGGAGATGCTCTGATCCAGTCGTCTAGCCATCACAATTTGGCCCTTGTAAAACTCGCTCAAATCCTTACCCTTGTCCATTTTTCCTGCTTCTAACACATCAACTCTGAGGACAAAATGTTCACTTGCTGCCCAATATATCCCACCCACTAACAGGTGCCATGATGAGGAGATAATCAGTGTTATTCACTTCACCTCTCACTGCTCAAAATGTAATGTAGAATAGAAAGTAGAATTTCAAAAAGTCAGAAGTCTGCTTAGATTTACAAAAAGGGACCACGCTCATCAAACATTAACATGTCAGCTCTTAAGCACACTATGTCACCTGACATTAACCTAATCATCCCACTTCCTATAGTTGGTTCTGTATTTAAAACAATATATTTCCTCAGTAATTATCCACTCTCTAGAAAGACTGACAGTCATCTAACAGGTTTTTTTCTCTATCTATTCATAAAGCCATCCACAAGTGCCCACCATAAGAGCAAGAAGAAAAATGGTTCTACTCCTACGAAACCTAAAACTATACAGGACATGTCACTCATCCAACAATGCTGTCTAAAAATGGCTAATAGGGAAAAAGGTAATATGTGCCTTCACTGACAGCACAGACTTGGAAAGAATCTGTCCTAAACTCATCTATCAGAAGCTTTATTTGAAAGGCAAATTCACTGCAGGAAGAGGAATAGATTAAATATGCTGGGGATAAAAATCTATAGCATTTAAGTAAAGATTTTTAGGAAAAGGCTTGAAAAAGGCTAACAAAGTAACACAAATTGCACGAGTAACACAATCAGCATATTTGGAGTGAGCTGAACTACTAAGTACACACTGTACGCAAGCGGAGATTTGTTTGTTGTTAAAGTCCCAGTGTGCCTAGGGTGCCGTTTTCCTCGGGCCACACCCAGTACTCAGGTTTTGTGACCTATGAGACCCGACCACTGACCTGACACTCCTCCGGGTCTTTGAGGACAGATTTACAGTTTCAACACATAAAACAGCAAGTGGAATCCTGCCAACTTCCCTTAGACTAAAGGGGCTGATCAGATGAGTTGTGAAACGTTTCGATCTAGGAAACTAGGAAAAAGTCCAGTTGGCGTGACTCAACTTCCATATAAGCGCATCTGGATGACTGAGAATTTTCACAGATGCAGAACGTTAATAAAATACAACATATGATCTGTGCAGAAATGAATTTAGTTCAATGTTATGTGATAAAACGATGCATAGTTGATAGAAAGCAGACTGTTTTCATTTTGTTAAGGAGGTCATTTTGCTGAGGTTAGCTAATGGTTTGATAATATGGTTTGCTTTACGGTTATCAAGAAGCCTTTATTATCGCCACACATACATTACAGCCCAGTGGAATGCCTTTCTTCGCATATCCCAGCTGAGGAAGTTGGGGTCAGAGCAGAGAGGGTTAAGGTCTTTGCTCAATTGCCCAGCAGTGGCAATTTGGCAGTGCTGGGGCTTGAACCCTGACCTTCCAAATCAACAACCCTTAGCCTTAAACACGAGTTACCACTGCCCCAAAGCAAACCTTCAATAATAATGTGTCGTGGAAAATGATTTGCTATATTTGATTAATTGCCTTGCAGCTGGCACTATAGTCAGAGAACCAGGACACATTTTGACCAATTAGATTTGATTATTTAACAGTGTTCAAAAAACATTATTGCTTCAATATTAACAACTGCACATAAATAAATGTAAAGCATGATGCTTAAAGAGGAACATTTAATCATTAATTTTATTTATGCCATTTATGGAAGGACACTTCAGACAGAAGAGTTTTCTAGTTTTTCTTAGTTCTTATTCAGAAATAAGTGCCTGGCGATGCATTGACTGTTTATAGCTGAAGGAGCCTTCTTGATGAAGCTACATTTACAGTATTTGGCAGACACCCTTATTCACAGCGACTTACATTTATCTAATTTTTTGTTAAACTGAAAAGTTGACGGTTAAGGGTTTTGGCTCAAGGGCCCAGTAGCAGTGTTACAGTCTTGCTACCACTTCCTTCTGCCGTCATGAGCTATACTCACACATACAGAAGAAGCGACTGCAGACCGTTTATTATCGATGAGCGCTGGTAACTTCTGACGACATGACTGACAGTAACCGTTGAGAGACTAGACGTGGACGTGACAAAGTTGAAAAAAGTGGAACTTTATGCAAATACGGAGAGTCTCGGTGCTGCGACTACCAATGGGAGTGAGGACACTTGATCCGCGGCAAAGAGCACTTTGTATCTCATTTTAGCGGCAAGAAAACTAGTTGCTCCACCCACTGATAAACACTATTACTATGGCAACCAGTAGTAGGAACGCCTACTTGTGATACAATCATTAAATGACTGTATGCGTGAACGTAGCTTAAATAGTGGCTCATTCACAAATGAGAAAAGGTGTACTCCTTGGCAAATAGCTGTGGCACACAAGAAAAGAAAACACTCGGTGACATGCTACTCATGTAAAATAATCAACCAGGACTGGTCCTGTGACCTCATTTCATGTCTGCCACATCACCCTACTGGTTTGTTTTCTAGAACAGCATGTCTTCTCATGCTTTGTGTTACTTTGAGCAATCAAGTAGTCAGGAATGTTGTTGTGCAGTAGAATGCTAGAGTAACCACAGGGATTTACTGTTTTATTAGATATTAAGATATTAATAAGATTTAAGATATTATCAGCTGTGTACAGTTGAAAAAGAACTGTCAAGGGACGGTCATCAAAGACACCATCTCTTGTATTCGCCTTTTGTTATCTAATACAAATACTTGCATTTTTTTTTTCAGTCCTTGAGTAAATATAGTAGATATTACTTACACACTCCCGGTATTCTAACTAACACACTGCTTTTAAAAGCACCTACTAAGGATCATTTACTCATTCGGTAAATAGTACACTCCTGAGATACCAGAATAAAGGTGTGAACATTAATTAGGCAAACATATAAGACTAAACCTGCTTGCCTGTGGCATTCAGTAACTGAAAGCAGGGTGGGAATTCATTTGCTGATGTCTTGTTCTGGAACAGGAGTCAATTTCAACCCCAATGTCAACAACAACAACGTTAAGTATATTCTTTGGATTATAAAAGACGGTAGAATCAATAAAGCTCGATTGTCCATTTTATCAGCCTGGTGTAGTATTTAAAGATAGATTTACTTTGTTTTCGTTGTTTATTTACTTAACATAGATTTGCTTCCTTTGCAATTGTTATTATTTAAGCTAAACTGAAAACATCATAAAAGGTCCAAATAAATTTTTGTATTATTTTTTTATGGAAAAGGCAATATTGACTGGATTTGAACCAATAACAAAGATGATTTTAGTTCTCAACAATAGGAATTTTTATAATAGCAAGGTCAGTCCAGGGAAGTTCACCAGCAAGTGATTTGTTTTCAAGATGGCCAGAAGAATATGAGGCTGATTTGAAGACACAGAATGCTGGACCGAACGCCAAATCTCATGAGCATCCTCATTAAAGAATATGATCCTTATTAAACAAGATGAATAAGAAGAAGTACCATGCATCTGTGGTACTACTGGAGGTGGGTTAGGACTTCCTGTGCATGGGTTAGGAAGCCCTTGTGGATGTTAGAGATAATGAATCCAGGAAGCAACATCATACAAATGAAGAAATACTCGAAGTAATACCTGTATTTAGTTTTTTTGTGCAACTATACTTTATATCAATAACATTAAAAAAAGCAATCACAAACCAAACAATAAAACCTGTTTTAAATAAGAAGATGAACCTGTTGAATCCTTGGCCATATTCCAGGCGTCATGCCCTGCGTTTGTAACTCGAAATCAATTCTGGACAAGACTGCAAGACACCGTCAATTTGGTTCAGGTCAGTTCGACTGCCTGTACGACACATCCTGCAGTCAATGGCATTTTCTTGCGAGATGTAAACCCATGCGACTATACAAAACAAAAAGAATATATAATACGTATATGACAAGTTCTCACGAAATGTATTAGATCCAAAGATCATATCATATACTGCTATACGTAAAGAAATGAAACACTTAAGGATGTGCTGTTATAGGAAAATAATCAACATCGAGGTGGTGTGATGCATCTTGAAGTTAATTAGTTTCCTATAACGCCACACCCCCAACGTGTTTAAATCCACTTATACCACAGTGTATAACAGTGTGCCAACAATTTATTTTGTTTTATTAATCCAAGAATGTCATTTTTATCCATTTATAGTTACAGTCAATGCTGTAAAACGTCTGCGTCACTGACATTATTTCCCCTACAAACTGTTGTTCCTTCTCAAGCCTCTCTTTCTTCGTTCTCTTAAAAATAAGACAGAACTTTACTAATCATGACGGAAATTCTATTGAGACTGCTTCTGAGTACACAAAAGAAATAAATAGAAATGAAATATGCCATATACACACAAAATGTACAAAAAAAGGTGCTTGAGAATTAACATAACATTGCACATGATATGATATTAAAAGGCAATCATGTTACAGAGATCTGCTATCTTGAAGACTTTCCTGTCTCAGAAAACCTCTGACTGTTATAATGCACAGATGCTCGTGACTCCTTCCATATTTTTAAAAACTAGTTTATTAGAGTATTCACCACTAGGGTTGCAAAATTCCGGGAATTTTCAAGGCTGGAAACTTTCCATGGGAATGTTTGGGAATATATGGGAATAAACTGGGAATTTGCAAAATTCCAGGTTAGCCTATAACAGGGTACTTAAATGTAGCATAATGCAGTTTCAGTTGGATTTCTACCCTGTATATTCCTCAGTCACATGCACACAGCACTGCAGGGCTATTGAGGCCACACCTCCACATGCACTCTGCATTCCTCAACACTACTCCTGCATTCCATAACATGCACTGATCATTTCTTGAATCCTGCACACACAATCCTGAGTAGTCATGTAAATTACATACATATTACGTCAATTTATATTTAAAACTTTCTTGTGATGTTAGATATTGTGCAACATTTTATCATTGTAAAAACAAATACACTGACTGACCAAATATTTAGGTGAGATCATTTAAAAAAGAGAAAATGTCTAAAAACAAAGGACCCCCCCCCCAACCCCACACACACACAATTCCCCTTTTTATGTGGGGATATTTTATATGAAATATTTTTAACATTCAACATTTATGCTTTAGTTCGATGAAAGAATTAAAGTTCTACTTACAATTAAATCAAAGTCAAAAATCTCATTTATGCATTAGTTTGCCTGCATGTCAGCTTCTGACCAAACAAAATGTTTATATTTATGTTTGTATATACAGGTTAGATAAATTTCCCCCAATTTTTAAAATAATTTATATTTCAATTAATTCCCACATATTCCTGTAAATTCCCATAAATTCCTATTAAGTTTACATCTTGGAATATTTCCAAGATGAAGTTCCCATGAAATTTACTGGAAATTTTCCGCCCCTTTGCAACCCCATTCACCACTATATAAACTCCCTGCTCAAATATAACACATTATAACAGGTGTTTTAGAATGCATGTTGCAGCTGCTGACCTGCTGTAAAACCAGATGTAATAAAAACATCATCTGGCCACTCAGGATCAAGCGTTCAACAACTTCATTTGTTTAATCCTTGTGTACGGCACAAATTGGGCATAACTGCATGGTTCTTGTACTCAGGAATGCATTCTTTCAATTGTGGCCCGAAGCAGTGCTTTTGGTTTTTATTAATCAGAGCGTTAAGATGCAGCGATAAACAGTTGAACTGATCACTGGTTGGAATGGGAACATTCTCTTAAATCATTAAACTTCAAATTAGGAAATTTTATTTAAAGCCATCATAAGAGATGCAGATGACAGCACTGGCTATAACTAGGTCATAGACTTAAGATGGAAAGTCTATACAATCCTTCTTAAGTCTATGTTGATTTCTGTATTTTATTTTTAATTAAAAATCCTGATTTGTATACCTTTGCCAGGTTCTTGGGGTTAAGTTCTAGGACACTAGGCTTCAATAGAGATGTCTGAAAATGACCATAACATCTTTGACACTAAATGGATAAATGTTGTAAAGATTGTTCTTGAACATCCTACAGGTTATCTGTCTTTTCTATGTAGTATTTTATTGGAAACAATTTACTAATTTGTTTTGCGGTATTTGCCCATTCACTGGCCTGGCACTACAACAATCAGCATGTATTATGAAACTATGTTTGTGGTACCCATTTAGGATGCATTCAAGCCACAGGTCTATACAGAGTAGGTTCTGAACAAGACCTAACCCATATCAGGATAATAAGCGTACAAAAGATAAATGAATAAAAGAACAAATACATGCCCTAAAGCATCATAAATTGGCGGTTGTCCTTTAACGTTTGCTCCACTTTCAAGACTTGTCATCAGCAGGAGGATGACCCTTCTCTTAAACATGAGTTTTACATTCTGTAGTTCAGCTTCAGTTTCAGTGGGTGTGACCCAAATTCAAAATAATGGCATTCAAACTTTAAATGGCTCTATAGTACACTACTCAAAAATGCTTTGGTGCACTTAAGAGGCAACAGCTAGACAACCACTAAAAAAGGGAATGGTTTTGTTTTGCAGATGGTAGCCATAGACAGTTGCTCTCTCCGTATCCTTCCTGGCTGATTTAGCATGGAGGAGATCGCACCAGGACAGCTGGACAGGGCCACAGAAGGGCAACAACTCAGCTGCAGGACTGGTAGGTGCTCTTTTGCATGAGGAGGAACCGGAGGAGCACTGCCAGAGCCCTACATGCTACAGGTGTGTATATTTCTGACCAAACTTTCATGAGGGTGGCATGAGGGACCACATCCTCTAGTGGGATCAGTGCTCATAGCCTAGAACACTAGAACTGGCAGGTCTACCACTGGCATCCAGCTCTCTACAATGGATAAGAGCAGGTTCACACTCGTGAACGTGAAAACCTTTGGAGACGTCCAGGATGGAAAGTTTGCCTCCAATATCATCCAGCAGGAATGAATTAAAGGTGGGTTAGTGATGGTCTGGGGAGGAAAATCCTTGGAGGGTGTCGGAACCCAGAGCCCCTCTCTGGGTGGACACTTCAGGGTGGTCCTAGAGCCTTTTTCAATTACCAATATTTCCAAAAAGCCTTATAGTTCAGATCGAAATGCAGGAAAAAACAAAGAAACAAAGAACTCCTCCAGGCTTTATTGAAAAAAAATATCAACGAAAAATGGCACTGAACTATACAGATTCCTGAATCGATGCGGTAAAGTACACCCCCCTTCACAAATCCCCCAGTATATATACCTTCTAGCCCCGTTCTGATTGTTTTGACGTTAACTAATTTTCCCCCTCAGACACAGCCCCGCCTCCTGTGGCCTTCATACGGCCTATGTGTCACGAATTTTAATTTAACAGGGGTTAGTTGTTGAACTGTCTGATCTTATTAGTTCTTACTTATAACTTCAGAACTTATTTAAAAGCATTTAGTTTATTACACATTTATTTTATCACTTAAATTTTAACCTATATACCCTACATTTGAACCTACATGTTCCACTTTGTGTACTTGTTTATTGTTCATGTGTGGTTCATGGTGATTACCTGGAATCACCTGAGGATTTTACCATTATTTAAGGAAATTAGGATTTTTACCATTATTTACCTTAGTTTTCCCTCGTTGCCTGAAGTAAACGGGGTAAAATGGCTGTTTCTTAGTTTGATTTAATTTAGGTTGAGTTAGTTTATTTATTTAGGTTAGGATTGGTCAGTTTATTTTAATTTAGGTTAATTTGGTTTTCTAACTCTTCTTCATTGCTTCAAGCCCTTTAACCCTTTTAGGTCCCTATCCGTATTTTTCCATCACGTTTATGCTGGCCTGCCATTCGGTGTTTTCTCCCTATGTTTACATTAACCTCAGGCACGAAAATAATATTTTTCCACTTGAATTTATCTTTGCACGTCTTTCCTGGCCCTTGCACTTCAATAACATCTTCCCCAAACTCACTTCCGTCTCGGCACCTGTGGTTTTTGTTTTTTCATTTTACCACGAGGAATCTACCGTCATACCTCCATCCATTACCTGGGTAAGTTACTTGTTATTTACTTAGGTGCTGTGATATAATAATATATAAAGTTTACATTAGTTTAAATTTAAAAAAAAAAAGATCCTAAGCTCTCTCTCTCTCGAACATTCGAGTCAGTGTCGTGTAAGATGAGATTGTTATGGCTTTCTTGCACCTAAGCTCAAGGATTTCTGTGTTTTTCCTAACTTTCCCACCAGAACCATGGACTGCGGACATGCCAGAAAGTTCAAGAATAATTCTACAGACAGTGCACCAACTAACGATGATTCAGCCAGTTGCTCATCTCTATTTTTGTGGTTTTATATATATTTTTTTTCCTGTAATGAACCAACTGGTTCCTCACATGATTTTACATCTAATAAACTACTCAAAATTTACCTGAGTCTATGTCTATTTTTTATGTGCTAATTTCATCTATTTGTTATAAGTTCAGCTGTCAACTAATGATTATGAAAGGTGATTAATACTGGAAGGATTATAAGATAATCAGTAGAATAGGTAAGACAATTAGATAGGCAAAATTAATGTTTATGCAAATGAGGGTAGGTAATGATTAAAGTAACTTAACTATATTAAAAATCATCATAGATTTGATTAAGCATAACAGACTGATGAAACTATTTATTTCAATTTAACTAGTAACGTCTCTCTGGTTTTTTTGTTTTATTTTTATATATTTTTTCTACATTTTTTTTTATTATTTTCTTGTGTCCCTTGTTTTAATGATAAAAATGAATTAGATTTGTCTTAAAGCCTAAAGGAAAGAAACAGTACCCTTACTGGGATAAAAACAACTGTGTAGGCAGTTTCTGGATGTCGAAGGCATCGATACCCTTGAGAGGACCTCAGGTTCCTTAGAGCTGAATCCAATTGAGAACCTCAATTGAGGGTTATCAAAAGCCACAAATAGCACCACAAACTGTCCAGGAGTTCACTGATGCCCTGATCCAGGTCTGGCCAGGTCTGGCTCTCAGTGGTTGGTCCTGGACTATCTGTGCCCTATATATTTTGGTGTATTCGTACACCAACACATCTCATCTACATGGGTGTGTTCAAGCAGGGGAGAAAACTACAGCACACCGAGCAGGGGTACTTTTCAACCAGGACCCTCAGCATCACAGGAAATGTACAAAAATGCCCAACATGTTTAACTGTTATCATTTTTAAATCAATAGTGGCCTTGTGTACACTCACTGGACGTGTGTGTGTGTGTGTGTGTGTGTGTGTGTGTGTGTGTGTGTGGTCGGGCAAAAGGCTTGGCTGTGTCATGAAATAACCTGTTCAGCAGGTTATAAAAAAAAGCATATATACCAATAGACTGACAAAACAATAAGCTGTACAGTATCACTATACATCATGTTGATATGCACAATTGTGTAAAAACAGAACAAAGTTCACTGCTTTGTTTTGTGACCCATATACCCAAACCAGAGTTTTGCACTGAGGTTACAAAAATACAAATATCTTTGTAGAAGTCCATGTACCGTGTAAAGCACTTGCCTGGACACAGACTTGACGGGTTTATCGACTGAATCCAAAGCTTTTTGACGTTTCTTCCCATTAAACCACGTTTAACGTGAGGAAACATGACTTTAACTTGTGAATACTACTGACACTGCAGTGGTGATTCCTTATATGGCGAGTTTTTCAAATGAGTCAACAGCGACATCTACTGGCGCCGTGTGGAATTGAAAATGGGAAGGAAAATCTCCCTGAAACGATAAGAGGATGAAACTTTGAGAGGAACCAGACTCAAAAGGAAACCCATCCTCATCTGTTTGACACTGAAGAGTGTGATCATAAAATAATTTCCCTTCTATAACTGTGTATTATGTGGTCAAAAAGTGCAATGAAATTTCATTCTAGGTTCAACATGAAGTCTTAGCTGTATCAGTTAACCATCCAAGGGGAAAGGAATACAAATAATAGTTTAGAATGCTAATATATCTCAGGATGTAATGACCTCCACTCTTCTGGGAAGGCTTTTAAGTAGATTTTGGGGTGCAGTCCAGGTTCTACTTCATCCCAAATGTGTTCAGTAGGATTGAGGTCACAGCTCTGTGCAGGACTCTCGAGCTTTCCACACCAGACTTGTTAAACCATGTCTTCTTGATTTGTGTGCAGAGGTTCTGTCATGCTGTAACAGGCTTGGGCCTCCTGATTCCAGGGTATTTGAAACTGTAATTCTACAGCCGAAGACCACAGAAGTTCTGCTCCTGTCAGACAAGACGATTTAAAGACTGGAAAAAGACCAGGTAATCTCTTGACCTGTATTTGCCTGATTTTATGTATTGTGATGAATTAGAGCAGAGACTGAGAGCCAGGCCAAAACTGGGATGTCTGCCTTTATGTGCCCATGAATTTATTATAGAGTTGTCCCGCCCTTTGCAGCTATAACAGCTTCAAATCTTCTGGAAAAGCTTTCCACAAGGTTTAGGAGTGTGTTTATGGGAATTTTAGACCATTTTGTGAGGTCAGGCACTGATGTTAGACGAGAAGACCTGGCTCGCAGTCTCCGCTGTAATTCATCCCAAAGGTGTTCTATCAGGTTGAGGTCAGGACTCTGTGAAGTTCCTCCACACCAA
Organism: Hemibagrus wyckioides; assembly: GCF_019097595.1. NCBI lineage: Eukaryota > Metazoa > Chordata > Actinopteri > Siluriformes > Bagridae > Hemibagrus > Hemibagrus wyckioides. Next base: position 6,009,306 of record NC_080719.1, read on the forward strand.
ACTCGCTCATCCATGTCTTTATGGACCTTGCTTTGTGCACTGGTGCGCACTTGTCATGTTGGAACAGGAAGGGGTCATCCCCAAACTGTTCCCACGACACTGGGAGCATGAAATTGTCCAAAATGTCTTGGTGTACTGAAGCATTAAGAGTTCCTTTTCACTGGAACTAAGGGGCCGAGCCCAACCCCTGAAAAACAACACCTGAATTCAATGATTTGGAGAGGTGTCCCAAAACTTTTGGCAATATAGTGTATGTACAGGTGTACAGGGGTTCATTCATCCATGTCGTACATTTTATAATATGTATAACTATTAAATATCACATATAGAGGTTGATGAAACATAATTGTCATATGGTCTCGTTTAAATCTGGTTAATTTAATAAGAAATTTACACTTCTATCTTTCTCTAATCAGGAAATCTAAATTCCTCGGGTTAAACCCTAAACCGCTATCTATTTACCATATAGTATACTACCTAGGGTGTAAACACCACATTTTTCATCACAGACATAGTGCACTTGTTAATGGAGTATGAAGATATTTGGGATTCAGCCACAGTGTCGAGTCTCGCGCTGGGTCACTGTGTTTTTGCCATGGCCTGTTTCCGCCTTACTTCCTTGTTTTTTTTTTTTTTTTTCTTCATCTTTCAGTAGAAGTTGTTCTTATGGCTGTGGAGTTTCATGGCGTTTTCCGTGAAGTTGTGACTTAACCTCAGTTCTTTTGTAATGGTGCGGGGGGGACTACAAACACTTAGATTTCTTGCAGTTTTTATCTCGAGGTGTCAGTACTGAAAAATCAAAAGAACCAGCCCGAACTAATCGTTTCTCTTGGGCGGTTATAGTTAGTTAGCGAGTTAGCTTGTTGATTAGCATAAGAGGTGCTTTTCTAGGTCTTTCTAAGTTTTGCCATTGAATAACACAATGGCAGATTCACATGGCAACGACAGGACGGACGACAGCGAACTGAAAGGTGCAACAGGCGGTGAAGGTAGGATCCAAACTGGGGTTTGAAAATGTATAAATATGTATATATTATATCAATGAGATCATCTTTTTTTAACCTTGTTTCTTCCGGATAGCCTTTAGCTCGTGCCCGAGTTGTGATGTCACCGCTCGGTTCCCTGATTTCAATAAATCAGTGTCCATTTGAATGAAAATAATTTGCTGATTTATCGTTAGATATGACGAAGATTTATCGAGTTGTGGTCAAATTTACTAATGAAGCACTAGAAGCCTTTTAGGAATTTCCTCTGTCGTCATCTAGAGACGGCTGTCTGTCGCTCCCTGGGTGTGTGTGTGTGTGTGTGTGTGTGTGTGTGTGTTGAATAGAGGATGGGTGGAGTAGATATGCCTCTAAATTAATAGATATGATTGTTCCTATAATTGTTTTCTCTGGAAAGCTATTTAGAATGTCATGTAAATTTCACCACAGTTTTTACATTAATTCATTCATCCTGGTCAGGATGTATTATCCCGGTCAGGGCCACGGCGGATCTGGAGCCTGTCCATGAGGAAACATTGTGGTGCATGGGGAGAATACACCTTGGAGGAGCACTTTATGTGCACACACAGACACATTAGTGCAAATTTACATAGGCAGTCCACATAGTCTGTTTGTGGGAGGAAACCAGAAGAGAAGAACTGAGGGCCTTCATTATCGCCGCACATACATTACAGCACGGTGGAATTCTTTTCTTCGCATATCCCAGCTGAGGAAGTTGTGGTCAGGGTGTAGGGGCTATACAGCTGGAAGGGTTAAGGGCCTTACTCAGTTGCCACCCCGATCTTCCGATCAACAACCCAGAGCCTTAACTACTTGAGCCACCACTGCACCCTCAAAGGACACACTCTCAAAGAACGTGCTCCACAGAGATATTAACCCAAGCTCAGGATTGAACCAGGGACCTGAGAGCTATAAGATATAAGGCAGAGCTACCCGGTGTTCCAATACACAGACTCTTGAGTTAATTCATTTGAATATGTCTAATTACTCCCTTTAAACAGTCACCATGTCTAGTTTCATTTTTAAGGTAATGTAAAGTTCGCACGGAATAAGAACAACACCTATTACAATACCAAAAATAAAAACCTAGTAAATGTAGGTGAAGGGAATAAAAGGAAAGTGTTTTCTGCTTTGACAATTCATATATGGAAGAAACCAAAACAGAAGGACTAGAGTCTTTCTTGAAACCAAAATAGAAAGACAAGAGCCTAAAAATGAATTGCCACTATAAATATCACCAGACGCATATTTGTCAAGTCTCCACTTGTTTACTTAAACATGTTCTGCACCTCACGAGGCTCGCCGAGAAGCTTTTCACAGTATTAAAATGTGTGTTTCAGCATTACAGCAAAGTTTTTTTAATATCCTGTATTCTGTCTCATTTGTTTTCTATGGAATCTGGTGAAAAATCTGCCCAGATTTGTATAGGAGTAAGAGCGTTACAAAGCAAGATATCACAGCAGAATAAAAGGATCATTTCTCAATCAATGCAAAAGGGAAGCAAAATTAAATGGCTTACAGGCAGTCTGTTTGCTGTATATGGTGAAGAGCTGGCTATGTGTTAATCTGGGCAAAGAAATCAGTGCACTAGAAGATGTAGAATGCAGTAGTAAAAATCCCCTAAAACCGAAATATGAGTACCTCAGCAAAAAGGGAAATCAATGTTGCCAGTAAATCTGCAAGAAGAAGAGGGAAATAACTGTGCTCATTTAATATACTCAGTTTGATGCTAATGTTTAATTTGTTCGTATTTATTTATTATGCTTTTCAGTGTTTCATTTTGAAGACTTTTATCAAAAATGCAGTTCTATTATTCTATTCAGTTTCTGAAAGCAAATCTTTAACTTTGGTTTAATATGTTTACTTTAACTTTTGTCCTAATATGTATTATTAATAACTGTGGATTGTTTATACCTTGCCTAAATTATGTCAAGGCCTCAAATTGAGAATGCAATATGAATTGAACAATTGAATCATATTGAAAATGATTGAAATGGAAATGTGTCATCATGTGATATTTTGTCATATCCAAACCTACTTCAAAACAATACAAAAAAAGTCTAATCATTTAGCAAGACTCAGACTTAGATCAGTCTAAGTTCAGTCTAAATCTGTCTGTTTTGTCATCTGTATAGCTACAGCTACAGCTTTAGGAGTTAAACACCAACATGTCAGTTACTTTTTCCCCCAGTTAAATAATTCTCTTCTTCATTTCAGATGTTGTTGACGATAGAATCATAGAAGAAGGTGCTGTAGTACTGAGAGGGTACATTAACCCACTTCCTGCACTTACACACACTTGACCATATTTGTGCCTCTCCTTGTTCTGATTGTGGTTTGTTTCCGTGCGAAGATATGTAATAGAAAGGATCAACACCGAGGACCCGGCCATGCACGTCAGCCCCGTGGACCTCGGTGGAACGGCTAACGAAGGAGACGATCCTCATGTCAAAGAAGTTGTAGATCAGCTTCTTAAGATCGCAGATGAGCTAAACCGGAATGCAGAGCTTCAGCAGTAAGAAACCTTTTCTGCTGTTACTGATGGATTAAAATGATTCAGGAAGTGTTATTAGTGTAAACCTCACCTTTCCCCAGACGACACATCAAGTTGTGTTACCAGTAGTAGCGCTTTATTGTACAATATTGATAGGTTTCTTAAGTTTGTCCATAGAGTCGGAGGTTGCTTTTTATATTTTATTCATAGGCAGAACACAGCACTGGCTCTCCTACACTCCAGGATGAACTGTATGATCCACAGGGACAAATCTGTGTTTAACTTGTTTGAGGAGTCTAATGGAAATGAGAAACACAGGACTTATGTGATAATCTGCATCCAAGACGGTCATGGAGTGCTAACCTGACAGACTTAGTGCCGCTATTAAGGCCAGGGAAGGTGTGTTGCAGTTGGCACAACCAAGTGTGTTGCAGTTGGCACAATGGCCAAAAAAAGTGTTAGTGTTGTGTTCTGCTTGGACATGAAGCACAAAAAATAGCAACCTCTGAGTCTGACCACCAAACTGACCTTGCCAGCTAAATGACAGATATTTGGCTATTATTTTTGTTCTATTTGTATCCATTTGATCATTAATTGCTCTTTACACACTTTGTAAACATGTCTCATTTCCGAAGACACCACAATAACAGTCAACAATTTGCATTTTTCTGATGTTTTGTCCATTTTAAACTTGTCACATAGGATAAGGTTAAACATTATGGCTCTCCTAAACACAAATTCACCTTCAGTTTGCACTTTAATGTGCAGCTAAACATGCTTGTAGGAGAGCACTAACTGCCCTTTTCTACAAAATGAGCCCATGACTGATTAGAGAGAGACGAATGCCATCCTTCCCACTCAGACTGTAATATTAGTTAAAGCTCTCAGTCTCTCAGCGTTATCAGGAATCTAATTTCGTAATTGTAGGGTGAAAGTTTTCCAGTTGAACCGATCATATTAGCTGTTTTAGCTCATGTATTAAAATGAAAAAGCGTGGCTTAAATGTGTTTTGATGTGATAGCAATGTTGAAATGTCTGAATGAATGTTTTTCCTCCAGACATTTCCTTTGAGAATAATAATAATAATGTCTATATCTATCTAAAACTGGCTATATCCATCTTCTAAAATTTTAACCAGATGATCTAATGTATGCATATATGTTCTGTATGACGATATGTTTCATCTCTCTACACAGCCTCCTCAACACTGTGCAAGCCAACTGTGCTCAGGAGGTGTTCATGACCGTGGCCAAGAGCATCTTTTCAGATGGCATTAACTGGGGGCGAATAGTAGCTCTCTTTCATCTGGCTTATCAGCTTATTTACAGGGTAAAACTTTCCTGCTGTGTCTACAGCATTTTAAAAGTTCTAATAACTGCAGCTTGATGTCCAAATTCCTGGTTTGCTTTTTAATTTATTTGGCATTTAAAGCCGACGACGCTGCTGGCTAGGATGCATGAGGGAGGTGACCAATGTTGCTAACAGAAAGATCTTAGCACACACAAAAAAAATTAATGCATACCCAAGTATACTGTATTGTGTAGTGTACTGTATACTGTGCACCAAGTATCTATCATCAGGTAGGATAGTGATCCTGCTTGCTTGCTGTCTATTGGCTAACAAGGCTATATTTATTTATTTATGTATTTCATTTTGTGAGTCAAGAATAAATGCTTTTGTATAAATATATATCAAAAGAGAACTAAGGTCATTATTAAAAGTAGCATTGCTTTGGAATAAGCCAATAATTGTTCCTGCATGTATATAGCGATACAGGAAATTGACTGTACAGAGAATATAGAAGCTACTGGAAAGACTCAGCTCTCTCTCTCTCCCCCCTCCTCCCTCAGGCACTGACTCAAAACCACTTAGAAATCATCAAGAACATCATTAGCTGGGTATTGCAGTTTATCAGGGAACACATTTCCGCCTGGATCAGACAGCAAGGAGGATGGGTAAGTGTTTGGTATGTGCGTGTGTGTGTGTGTGTGTGTGAGAGCGCAAATGCTTTCTGGCCACCCATACAGAGCCACACAGGTCGACTCAGACACAGGCCACCACACACAGAGGCACGCCCACTCGAGTGTCAGGAAGCATAGAGGCACAAACTCTGACGCGTTCCATACACATGCGTTCTGTACACACACATTGTGAAAGCACACCACACACGTATCATGTATCTAATCATCACAGATACTGCCTTTTTATATTAAATGGAAATCAAACACAAAGCACATACAAACTGCACGGATTCGTGTGGGGGTCATCTTGGCAGACGATGATTCAGCACCCTGCAACCAGCATTATCACTGCAGAGACTAATTACTGCTAATTTACGGTAATGTGTACACACACACAAGTAAGAGGGAGGGCGGTTGTCATCATAACAATTACTCCAGACAGACAAAAATAGTCAGAGGGCGGCTGAATTTGTAGCTTTGCTTTACATGTTCGGCGTATCTCGTTTCGCATCTCGAGTCTTTCGCTCGGATGTTTGTGCGACGGTGTCCAAAGGCCATCATTACAGCACAGCGAGGTGCGGTGAGCATGTGTGGCGCAGAAGCTCCTCCAGACCTGGTAGGAGTCCGCTGGCGAGTTTTATAGCTCAGACATGATCATAAAGGCCGTAGTAAGTGCGGTCCGGGGTTTTCGACTTCAAACAGCCCAGCGTCATGGAGCATGCTGTGGTTTACTCTACTAAAATCGAGGGGCCTCAAGTGAACACGTGACCCTGCTTCAGTGCGAGTGTGAGAAAGTCTGATGAAGGAAAGCACAGGTGGAGAAGGACATGACTGCAAACATTGGCGATTTTTATAGAAAGCTGTACCTGCCCAAGTACATTAATAACCAAGCAGGAAGGAGAGATACAACCTATGATATGATATGGAAACACCACCATGTTTACAATAAATAAGCGCATACTGTTTTAGGAAAATTAACGGTAGTGTGATGAAGTGGTTACTGTTTTATTCTTCTGATATCATTTGTTTATTAAAGAATGACAATTTTTTATCCAACAGTAATTCTCTTCTTTTTTTTCTCTCTTGAATCCCTCCATTCTGAACACTCTTTCTTAATAAAAAAGGAACAACAGCTCATTGAAAACAATTCTAGATCTTTCTTTCTTTCTTTCTTTCTTTCTTTCTGTCTGTCTGTCTGTCTGTCTGTCTGTCTGTCTGTCTGTCTGTCTGTCTTTGGATTAAAAAAATATCTTTCTAACATCTTTCCCACTGTGGTCACTGTGTGCAGTCCTTACAGGATTTCCCTGTTCTGTTTTTTTGGTGATTGTTGAGGTTTTTGAAAAAGGTGCGATGCAGCTTGTGGAATTTTTTATTTATTTATTTTTTACTTGAATTGGCAAACTCCTACCAGTGAAAATACATATGTAATTACTTTCTATGTTAGCTGTACTCATGTTCAGCTCATGTGAACAGAAAAGGGATTTGGCTGAATGCGTGTTGTGAAGATATAAAGTGTCTCAGCTCAAAGCTGCACAAAATGGCAAGATTCTCAAGCATTTGCTTGATTTTTGGCTTCATTTCTGCAACACCAAAATAATGAGATCCTGTAGGGTCTGTGTGAATGACGATTAAAATATTACTTGTTTTGCTCTCAGGAAGAGGCTTGACGTTCATGTTGCCCTGTCATGTTTTGTAGGAGGGTGTTATCCGCAGTGTGTCAAGATGGCGCACCGTGTCCATCATCGCAGCAGTGGCGTTCATAGCGGCTGCCGTTTACTGGAGAAGAACTCGCTGACCTCCTCACTCCGAAAGCCCAGCATCATCAAAAAGAGCCAGAGTCACTAATTTGCACATGTGGGGAAATTACCCGAAGCAATAACTGCTGATGTTTAACAAACACATCAACCAAATGTTCATGTCGATTGGCACGGATTAGATCCGATAGTAAAATGCAGTGAGGAATAAGAGCTCCACTTCCGTAGACACTGTAGCCCTTGTCTTCTCAATGTTGTGAGTTTATTATACTGTAATCCAACAAGGCACAACTATTTATTAACAACACTGTGTCTTTTGACAAACCACTACATTTGTCCTCTACAGTCCATTTGTCCTCCACAGCTCTTAGCATTTTCATAGGTGCCAATATCTTCCAGCCCTACCTCCAACTGGTGGAATATCAGACAGCAGTTTATCAAATGATTTTTAACGGGTTTTTATAGATGACCATGAACTACTTACTTTAAAAAAAAAAAAAAATCTTGGTGTCAGATTTTAAACTCTTTAGAATGTTTTGTTTTCTAACTTTTCTCCTGTCTTGTAAGAATATTATGAATCTGTTTACACTTATTTTTACAACTAAGCAGAGCAGCAGATGGTGAAGGTCAAATGTCCTTTTCCAGCTCAGACCATTAGAAGCAACGGTTCTGCTTATGTGATAAGCAATAGGAAAGACCAAAAGCATTAAATTAATCACTGCTTTTTACTGTAAATTTGTTTAAAAAAAAAAAAGGTTTTTTATTCGATCACTTACTGGAATTTTAAATCATGGTTGTATCTATCAGCTAAAGCTATTGTAAGCATGTGTATCTTTTATGTGACATGCTTTGTTGACAGCTAAGGAGAAGAAAATTATTATGAGGGAAATATTCAAATAAGTAAATCAGTAAATTCTGTAATAATAAGGTGAAGGTCACCAATGACAGATATATAGAAAATATCTTTGTGTACAAAAGTGTTTTTCTGTCATGAGTTCAGGGAAATTGTACTTCTTTGTTTACATTAAAATAAATGTGATGAAGTGTCTTTCTGATTGTGTTATTTTAAATACATATTGCTGGACGGTGATTTTTTAATCAACTATGCCTCGGAAGAACAGGAAGCTTTTACAGTTCCTCAACGTTAGCTACAGCAATTAAGAGATACACTATACTGCTAACAGTTTTGGAACGTCTGCCTTTACGTGCACAGGAATGTAATATGTAGCTGGCCCACCCTTTGCAGCTATAACAGCTTCAACTCTTCTGGGAAGGCTTTCTACAAGGTTTATGAGTGTGTTTATGGGAATTTTTGACCATTCCTCTAGAAGTGCATTTGTGAGGTCAGGCGCTCGTATTGGATGAGAAGGTCTGTCTCGCAGTCTCCGCTCTAATTCTTCCCAAAGGTGTTCTATCAGGTTGATCAGGACTCTGTGCAGGCCAGTCAAGTTCCTCCACACCAAATTCACTCATCCATGTCTTTATGGACCTTGCTTTGTGCACTGGTGTGCCATCATGTTGGAACAGGAAGGGGTCATCCCCAAATTGTTCCCACAAAGTTGGGAGCATGAAATTGTCCAAAATGTCTTGGTATGCTGAAGCATTAAGAGTTCCTTTCACTGGAACTAAGGGGCCAAGCCCAACACCTGAAGTCAATGATTTGGCATTGCCTTTGACAATATGGTGTATGTACAGGAATATTTAGTGTTTTTATCTGGTCATGATGTCTTATGAATTTAGTGATTTTGATTCAGTTCCCTAACATATAACTATTAGCCTAACTAAAATGACTGAGACTTTGATCACGCATTTACTAAAGATAAAGGATAATAAATTGTGTAGCCTTCATATCTGACTGCTCACTTGTACAAACATGAAAGTAAACACTTCCTGTTCCTAGGCCACTATGTACCTTTCTGGTAAGCTTTGTAAAAGAGATAAAAAGACAAACCAGAAGTGTGCCTGCTTTATAGATCTGGTTAGAACAACAGGCAAGATTCATAAACGCCCTATAAACACAGCATGCACACCTGAAACCTTGCACAACTTTCTCCATGCTTTTCTCTCAAGCATTGTGTCTGCTAGTGCTTCTCACACAACAAATCATTTCCAACTAAAAAGAAAGAGAGCAGCGATCAGTGGTGGGTTGCTCACACGTATTGTTTCATCTTTCCCTGGTGTAATTGGAACCACACATATTCAAATGGGAAAAGGCTCTGCATCGTGTCCACAGGTCCATTATCCTTGTGGGCCACTAGAAAGAGACTCCATGTGTGTGTGTGAGCTACAAGGAAGCCGTTTCCTCTTTCCTCCTGTCTCTCCTGATCTCAGCCGCCCCACAGCTCAGCAGCAGTCTCTTAAACCAAAGCATATGGGTCTGAGATTGGGTTTGAGGGAGGTCTATGCGTGCTAAGGGTTTAGTCATGGCACTGAAAAAGAAAAAAAAAAAGCAAGTATAGCCTTTAGTCTTAATCTGCGAATCATTAATAGCCTAAATAAATCTAAAGTTCTATAGCATGAGCTGAAACCTATTATTAAAACGACTGAGCAAGATGGAAGGTCCACTAAGCCATTAGTGTTCCACTTGTTTACATTTACAAATATGAATGTAAATAAAGATAAAAAGCATTTTCCCTGACTAACTGTATTGTAACTCTCCTGAACTATCTCCAGAAATTGCATTATTTGTGCATTAATGTGTGCGGACACATCTATTCCCATGAGCCATCCATTATAAGCTGTGAAAAATATCAACTCAAGCGTGATACCTGAACAAATTCACCCCTGGGAAATATCTGGAACGTTCCACAAGTCACATTTCGGATTCACAAATCTTCTGATGATCACGAGAAGAAGAGAAGTAAGTGGGTTTATTCTTTATTTATAGCAATATTTTGGTATTGATTGGTGTAATAACTGAAAATACAAGCTTCTTCCTCATAGTATAGATGGAAAAGTAAATCATCAGAATGTCCTTAATGTCATAAGGGATGCTAGTTTCCACATTTTGTGCGTTTGCTAAACGAGTCTTAACCCTGTTACTAATTCAAGAGCAAATTATATCCTGTCTGTGAAGAAAACTTGATCAATAACTGTAAATATATAATTGGTACATAGTTTGTAATTGACTTAATCAGGTACATCGCTTTAATTGACTAGTACTTGGATGTAGTGATTGTCTTTAACCACAAGATGTCAGGTTATACATGATAAAAATGTCTACACTGCCCAGAAAGCTTTGATTTCCTTTTGGGGCCAAAGGTCACACATCAAAATCAGTGATCGCAGTACAGCATTTTTCTGTATTACCTCATGCCTTTGCACTTATTAGACTACAAGGCACGTTTTCCTTAGCCCCGGTGATTCACAGTTTTTGTAAAGTACATGCCTGGGATTAATAAACTGAAATGGGCAAAATCCTCAAAGTGAGTATCACAACTTTAATCTTTATTCTTGCTTGAACAGGCTTGAATCTAATCCAGATATCACCCACTGTACATCAGCAATGTTTTATTCTGTTCTCCAATTGGTCAGAAGGTGCAGATTAATTTTCTAGAGCAGCAGATCTGACAAGAGTTTATTGTGTATAGTATACGGTATATGAAATATTTCATTATAATATGTTGATATGGTGAAGATGTCTGTAAGGAAATGTTTATTCATTCGTAGTCTGATGTCTAAAACTGAGAGGCTCAGGAGGTGAATGGTCTCTCAGGACATCAGGCACCTTAACATGGATACGTCCACCATGCAGGACTCAATAAAGACGACTTTTGACGACTCCATCCACACAGTGTACTTTGTACTGTTACTGGAACTACATGAAACACAACTGCACACTTTTTATAACACTATTTCATTTTTCTAATTGAGCTATTTGTATGCAATCAGAGGAGGAGAAGGTCGGGGTTTAATTTCACTGCAAGTTGTATACTGTATATAAATGTGTATGTGACAAATAAAACCATGTATCGTCAATCTTTATCGTCAATTACTAGTCTTTGTCTGCATGTCATTAAAGTCAGAGGTAAAGCTGATCCTTTACATTTTTGGCCCATGGGAAAGTCTTTGAGACAGAGCACTTTGTGCTTTCTGAGTTCTTAGTGACATAAAAAGCTGCAACCTCTGTCTTTAACTTCAAGCCTGGTAAATGAATGATTGTTTATATCTCTTATAACATTACACAATGATGGAATAAGATGAATAAAATATAAGAGAAATGAAATGTGGTATCTTAGTGGTTAAGGTGTTGGACTACTGATAGGAAGGTTGTGAGTTCAAATTCAAGGTTCACCAAGCTGCCACTGCTGGGCCCCTGAGCAAGGCTCAATTGCTCAGTTGTATAAAATGCGATAAAAGTTCCTCTGGATAAGGGCACCCACCAAATACCAGAAATCTAAAACACTTCTTGTCATGATATATAAAGCAAAATACTCAGCCTTGGGATCATTTCCTTAAAAATGATTTGATTCAGTAATAAGGTCATACACGACATTGGCCTCTGTGATGTTATACATTGAGGCTGCTGTGATTCATGTAAGTGTTTGTTTATGTGCTATTTTGGCCCCAAGGATTCTCATTGCTTGTTTGTCAACAGTGATGTCACTGCGATCTGTTGTGTCTCATGTCCCGTTCTCCCGTGGTGCATAATCCGCAGTGGATTAAATAGAACACTCTTACATAACTGAATGACTTGTCTAGCGAGCTAAGTTGTTATTGCCAAGGGCTTAAACAAGGCTCCATGCAGTGTCAGTTGCTTTTTAGGAGTCAGGTTGATGACAGTGACAAGGTCAGCAACTCTCAGCAGTGTATGTCTATAACCCCCTGCAGTGTATGCGTCCTCTTGCGGTCTTTGGTACACAAGGCAACAAACTTGAGCAGGGTTGACTCATGAGGTCTGGAAAGTCAGCCTAGGTCTCTCTCTCTATATATATATATAGAGAGAGAGAGAGAGAGAGACTTTTACCCCATTTATCCATAGATTTTCCTCTGATTGAAACCCAATGTGGTTTTCTGCTGTTGTAGCCAATCTGCATCAAAGTTCACTCTTTGCACTAACTAAAGATTCAACATGTATGCTTTGGGATGCTTTTCTGCTTACTATGTTAGTACAGACTGTTTATTTGAGCAGCAGCAGCCTTCTTGTGAGCTCGACCCAGACTGGCCATTCAAGTCTGTCCTCTCTTATCACCAAAATATTTCCACTCGTTGCATCTTTCACACTAATCTGTGTAAACCTCTAAACACTGCTGTGTGTGAAAATCCAGAGATCAGTTTCTGTCATACCCAAACCAGCCTGTCTGAGAGCAATATCCAATAACCTCCTGTCCTGAGTGTCTTTTAGCAATGCAGCCTACACAGAAAACACCAGGTATATCAAATATCCAGCGTATAAATTAATATTTGTTATTTATTTATTTTGTTTGTTTGTTTGTTTATTTATTTATTTATTTATTTATTTATTTATTTATTATTATTATTATTATTATTATTATTATTATTACCATGGTAATAATCTTTTGAAAATCTTTTTTTTTTTTTTGCCAGTTTAGCTAGCTAGCTAGTGTTACTGAGACAGATTTCAGTTTAACCTGCCATGCTTTCCTTGTAGTCGGTAAATAAGCAATTAATTAAGTAACTAAATATAAGAATCTTTTTAAAATCAATATCATTTCCCTTCTGGTACATTGAATCAAATTACCTGGACAGAGTTTTGTTCAGTTATCCAGCCTTGCTGCTGTTACTAGCAACTGCCCCTGCCCACCACTTCTCACACTATGCAAACGTTTAGCTTTTGTTTTACAGTTATAGCAAGATTACCACAAAAATAAGAAGGTATGGATCAACTATGACTCTTACCAAGGAATAGTGGTTACTGACAATGAATGAACGATGAAACTACTATGACTTTATCTATTTTTACGGTAGTTAAAGTGAGGTGTATACTGAAGAATACTGAAGGACAATTTAACTTTGTTTAAAATGTCTTTTAAGTAAATGTAATGACATATGTTGAACACAAATGTTACCTCAATCTTAAAATCAGCTCTCCTAGAGTGTGAGGACACAAAAGCTTATGAGTTTGCTCAGTTTGTTTCTAAATAAATTAAAGAAAAAGAGGGAAACTTTAGTGATGTCGCCATATGCACAACAGGGGTGATCAGGGTATTACTCAGCCCATCTCTCCTAAAGCCAGGGGAATGTATACGTTTTGTCATGACCCATTTATAGGTGCTGGTGGACTGGATTGGTTTGTTCCTGAGGGAAGCCATACATGTTTCTCTCAGTAGGAGTTTCACAGACGTCACTGGTGGCAGGGGTCCTGTTCCGTATGGATGATAACCAGGGAGATGAGTCTCAGCAGGGAGCACACTCTTAGTCACTTCTGAGATTAACCTTAAAACAATGACAGTCGAGTTTCTCTGAAAAGGTTAAGATTTATAGTGGCCATCCTCTACTGTGACCTGAATGTAATGGTTCGTGACAACAGCCTTAGGGTACAAACTTCTCCTTAAGCTCCGATGACCTGTCTGTACATAGCCATTGACATTTCTAAAACTTATGTGACTAGGTGGAGCATCAGTAATTTAGGTGAATCATTTCTGGTAAGGTGCGAATAATACATTCAGAGTAATACATTTACCATTCATTTTATTAGAAACATCTGTACATCTGAACATAAATGATCCAATCAGCCAACTATGCGGCAGCTAGTGCATACACAATGCATAAAATCTCAAAGAATTGGAAAGACGTTGCCTGCTCTGGTTGTTTAGGTGAACCTACACTCAATGTAGGATCAATCATTGGAACTTGATGGGGATTTCTGCTGTTGTGGCCTCAAGATTCAACATTCGGTGTGTTCTGAGATGCTTTTCTGCTCACCACAGAGTGGCTAGTTGTAAAGAGTTATTGTAGCTATTCTGTCAGCTCAATTCAGCCCACCCGTTCTTAACAAACCATTTCCACTCTTAGAACTGCTGCTCTATTTTTTTTTTATCATTCTATGAAAACTCCAAATTGTAATACTCAAATAAGCCTTTCTGCCTCCAACAACTATGCAACAAATTTCACATTTTTCCACCATTCCAATATGCATTATTTTAGTGTATGTGGGATTACAGATGTCCCTAACTGTGTATATACATGGTGTACTACTATGGTAGGTTTTTCTTGATGAAATGGCGAAAGAGTGTCAAGAGACAAATGCTAGATTTTACACGTGCTAGAAAGGCCTGTGTGATGACAGATTACTTTCAGTGCAAACGCAATATTAAAAGCAATAACTAATGAAAAGGACAATATAAAGCCAGAGTGCATAAAAGCCTATAAAATAAATATAAAGTCAAACATGAACTAATGCAAAAAAGCAATGAATACAGTCAGTGGAGAGGACGTGAGGTGTTTCCCAGAGAGTGCATGAGGTCCATAAATAAACAAGTGAATAAATAGAGCATGTAATTCTGTATATATTTTTATATACTCAGTACACAAGTTAGTACATAAAAAATATACTGACGTTACAGGTTAGGTGCACTTTGAGTAACATCACATGCTCGGGATGTTGATACGAACATCATGTTTATTGGTCTGTAATCAGTGTTCACTTTGCACAGGTGCAAGTCCCATTTGTACAGCTGTGTGTGCAGGAGAAAAGCCAGGTCTCTGACTTCACCAGGATGGCCTCAGCCTCACAGGTGCACCTAAAATACGAAGTCAATGCCAATGTCATTGAACAAAACATCAATATTTTCACACTGACTGTTTCCAAGAATTTTATCAGCCATTGCATTGCACTGGTATGGAAGGTTACCTAAATAGCAAAGACACTGATGTTAAATGTTTCAATATGTAATAGAAGATAAAAGATAAAAATAGTAACACGTCTTTTACGGGCTTTTCAGGTGTGTTTTTGTCATTAAAATGTACAATAAAGATAAAACTTTATATAACAGTGGCCAGCCTTTAGGGGTGGAAAATACTTGGGTAATAATATTTTGGTACTATTATTTTATTTATTATTAATTATTATGTTTATATTTTACCTGACATGGAATATTTTTACTACTTTTTACTCCTTGCGTTTCTTGATACCTTTGAATCTCAGGGTTTTTTCTCTCCTCGAGCCAATATATCACACTATATGACATTCAATATAAAATATTTACTGAATGAGCTTCAATTCATTTTATTTACCTATTATTTATTTGGATTTTATTTACATTTCACTTTACAGCATACAATCAAATTAAAAATAAATCACTGTAGACAAAAAAAAAAACAATCCGGAAAATCCAGGTTCATAATGATGAAACCTACTTAATTTTAACTTTTACTTTTTACATCTTTAATATTAGATTATTATTTAATAGCTGCTTTTCATTCTATGTTTCTTTGGATACTTCCACTTTAGTAAAAATTTAGTTTTGATGATTTCGCTCAAGTATAATTTCTCATTACCTTTTCCACCCTTGCAAAATTTTATGCATATTTATTTTTCATGTTTTAATCATTTAAAGTCTGTACTTTCGTACAGGTCTCCTTAAAAGCACTTAAAACATAAGAAAGGCTCAGATATTTACTTCTATTCTGCATCTTTTTTGAGCTCAAGGGTTTAACCATAGACACACTAGCACCACTTCGAGCTGCAGACTCCTATCAACATATTATCCACCACATCCAACAGATCCTTAACCGCTCAACACCCACCACCACCCCCTCAGTTTGCTGTTTACAAAGTCCAGCTTTGCAAGTCTTCACCTGATTATACAGATTTTTAAAACAACATGTGGTGACACTGGACACGTTCAGCATTGTCACGTTGAGGGATACGTTCTCCACGTTCTGAGCAGCTGAGCTAACACTGGCGCATGGCTGCTGCAAGGTTGCTAAGTTCAAAAGTCATTGCAATTACAACATGAGCAATAGGTATTGACTTAAAGACCAAATATAGTTGAGGAAGCTCACGTGCACAGATTTAAATTTTATTGTGAGCACGATCCTATTGAAGTTTTATTTTTATCTGCAACTGCAAAATATTAATAATTTGGCATTTAATATGCTTTTTCTTCCCAAATTCTTAAGATGTCTGATGCTTTTTCCCTTGTATATTGTTTAGCTTAGTGTTTAAGGTGTAGGACTATGGATCAGAAGGTTGTGAGTTTGAATCCCATGACCATCAAGTTGCCACTGTTGGGCCCCTGAACAAGGCCCTTAACCCTCAGTTCTACAAAATGTGATCAATTGTAAATCACTGTCAGTAAGGGTGGTCTGCCAAATGCTGAAACATAAATGTAATGTCGAACTCTATGGTGCTGCAAATGTAAAATAAATAACAAACATGATTGTGTAATGCAGCCTCATCAAAGCAAAGTTACTACTCTGAAATTCATTATTTTCCAATAACAGCATGACCAATAAGTCCTCTATTTTCACAAGGAAAATGTCATATGCTTTATTGAAGAAGATATTATTGAAGCTGACCCGGATTAACCGGTTGCCAATGATAAATAAATCAATTTGTTTCATTTATAGTTTCATTCAGTGTTGTGGAAAATCTCTAAGGCAAGTTAGTTCCTGTTATCACTTACATTATAGCAGATATAAACAGTCCTTCCCTCCCTTGACAAGCCTCTTTTTCCTCTCAGTCCTGAAGTTAATAAGACAATAAAACACTGCTTGTCATGTTACAGAGAAACCAGTAGGCCTTCTCGGAGGAAATTCCTCTGTCTTGAAGGCTTTCCTGTGGTGAATAATTTACAGAATTTGATAAATGTAATATATTTAAAACTTATATCTGCAATTTATACATTTCTTTTAAGTGTAATGAGTGATGTTAAAGATGACTCTCTTTATTAATGTTAACGAGAACAAATGCATTAATATAAATCTGGGATTTGCCCTGCTGCTGAAACTACTGTCAGAATTGCTAGAATAGATAATTAATCACACCAACTGATCACCCGGAATCAAAGATTCAACAGTACTGTGGTACAAATACTATACTATAATATGTTATAACTATACTAGTTATACTATAGTATAATTCTTTAGTCAAACAAATTAAATGAAATGATGAACACAAGCGAATGTTTTTCATGGATTATTATGAACACTTAGCTTATATCTGTGTTTTTACAATTTTACAAAGTTTTTATTTATTTATTTATTTGTGTTATTGACTTTTTTTTATTGAAAAACATCCACCAGCAACTGGTGACTTCATGAACCACTAGATGTCAGCAGGAACTGCAGTCTAACTGCGCTGTATGAACCAGTTAATCATTAGGATACTGAGATATGGAAAGAACTCTCCAGAACTGAGATCATTGGAAAGGGTGTAACTTAGCTTAGTTTTTTGTAGGTTATTATATGTATGTGCATGCATGATTTTATTACACCGCCTGAAAAAGATGTGGACTGGACAACTGGACAGTACTCCACTGCAGAAACTCATGATGAAGGCATGATTTATCTGCTAAACAGGTTGATCAAGTGCACTTGATCTTGTTTGGATGAATGCTTTTTAACTTTTGGTGGTGATGCAAAATCTGTACGCATTTTTACATGTGAACATAAAGAGATTGCGTAACTTTAGAATCATTTTGGAAATTAATTGAAAGGTTTGTTAATTAGATTTATATGAATGTCTGCGGTTTTGGCATATAACAATGAAAAATGATTAAAGCTGAGACTCTGTGGACAGGCGGACGCACAAATGTGTGCAAAATGAACGACAAAGTGGACCTGCCTGGGAGCTTTGGAAATGTAATAAAGATAGATGAAATCTATGAACATATCTCCGTCTATCCCGAGCAGGAGAGACATTCATGAGCTGGACAACTGTTTTGTGGTCACTCCAAATTCCATTCTGACAGCAAGAGCCCTTTGAACACACTCGAGTGCTACTTCACCATAGACCTACAGCAATGTGGGTTTGGCCCAAGGGTTTTCTTTTTCAAGCCTCCGTCCGACCCCCCACCCCACCACCCCTTTTTTAAAAGGCAAGCCGTTCACAGCAGTTATTCTAGACAAATTATCGACACTGAGAAATCCTTCAGCTTAGATGTCCTCCAAGGGGAACCTTTAACCCTTAGCATGCCTTTGAGAACCCTTATCCACCCTCCTCCCCACCTTATCTAAAAAAAAAATCTCTTGTGCACTGTAAGTTTATATTGACTCCAGTACCAGCTCATAGCAGGCTATCGATTTTTGTGCAGCAGTGCAATATTAATAACACAATTAGTTCAAGAAACTTCTGCACTTGACTTGCTATAGCCTAAAATCAATGGATTTTTTAGAACAACTATTATATGCAGTTTATATTTGACAATACAGACTCTTACAGCCTACAGTCAGCAAAATTTCCAGCACTGGTTCTGTATATTATATTATATTGTATATTACAGACACACTTGTTATTGTCTGTGGAAATTTATTCTGTTTTATTGCAATAAAAAAGATTGCGGTGACCATCTCGGTGGATTATTTTTAAACTCACTTTGGAATAAAAACCACAATATCATTAACTGTTCTGTTCGCTCCCCTGAGTATAGGGCATCACAATTCCTGTCTCAATAAACATGCAATACCACTTGTTGAAGGCCCCAGTTTCTGCCTCCTAGGTGCAGTTTGGTATTATGATGTTAAAAAAAATGAGAGTAAGATAAATCATGTCAGAATATTTCCACCCTTGATGTGAAAGAAAAATTAAGTGAAATATAAGCAGAGAATTTCTAATTTATTTTGGAGTTCAATCAATAACCTCAACCAGATGGCATCTGGAATACAGAAAAGATGTAAAACTTTAGAAGCAGGAGATACTCTACACTATAAGGACTAAAGTATGTGGACATCTGACCATATGTGCTATTTGAACACCCAATTCTAGATTTAGACCCCATTTGTAGTTATAATAGCATTCACTCTTTTGGAAAGGCCACTATTGTGAAATGTGTGGCTATGGGGTTTTGTCCATTCAGCCACAAGAGCATTATTGAAGTCAGACACTGATGTCAAGCGAAAAAAAACCTGGGGTACAGTCAGTGTTCTGGTTCACCCCAATGGTGTGGAGTGGGGATGAGGTCAGGGCTCTGTACAGGACACTTGGGTTCTTCCACATCAAACTTGGCACAGTATGTCTTCATGGAGCTCTGCTTGGTGCACAGGGACAGGAACAGGTTTGGGTCTCTTAGTTCTGGGGAAATTGTAATGTTATAGCATACAAAGACTTCCTTTGTACAAGTTTGTGCTTTCAAGTTTGTGGCAAAAGCTTGTGGAAGGCTCACATATGTACGAGATGGACAGGTGTCCACAAACTTTTTAGCTACATGGTGTTTATTCCAATTGTTACCCCTCTCCCCCTTTCCCCCATCTTTGTTGTCAAACTCTTTTTGTGTCACTGGCTGCTGGATGTCGTAACATAATCATCAGCAGGTCAGCCATGGAAGAAAGATGCTCTCTGCTAGAGAAATTGCTCGCCATAACCGTACAAGTCTTGAAACATTTTTCTCTCCCACTCAATAAACATCATTTATAAATCTCTAATGGTTGACAGTTTATGTACAACAATACAAGGCATTTTTTTGCTCATTGGTGTCTGATAGATGAACACAATGATATATTTTGACAGCTTGTCCTTTTAAATAAGCTTTGCTCTTAGTTTATAGTGACACTGTGGCATGTAACCAAGTTAAATGTCTAAATATTTTGGGGAAATAAGAGACTTAGAGACTTGGAATCGACAAAAACTAGAATATATTTTTAGATGTTTATGGGAATGTTGTGTCATTTTATCAGTTGCTCTTAACATGCATTTGCTAATCCATAACTCTTTCTTTCTTTTCTCATTTAGACTTTCATTTTACTTTCTCTCTCTCTCTCTCTCTCTCTCTCTCTCTCTGAATGGGGCTTGGGAAGGAGACTGAATGATTGGGGGAGCTGGTGCAGGCTGGCTTCAGCTTGCTTTTCAGTCACTGTCTCTGCACTTCTAGCCAGCTGTGAGGGCTAGTGTTAGGGGATTTGGGACAGTTTTTCCCCTCTGTGGCCGGGCCTCCCTCCTGGTGTCTGAGCACTAACTCCCAAGCTGGAGGAGAATATGGCCCCCTACCACTTTCCAATAGTTCTAGCCGACTGCTGGGGGCCAATATGCTGCATGGTGGTCTTGTCCAACAAACCCTCCACTGCTTTCCCAGGTAATACCTCCAAAAGTCTTTAAATTGAGGTCAGACCCTCTTTCTTCAGTGGATATAATACTTACGGTCTGCAGGGGAGCACAGTTGCTTGTTATATTTTCTTTTGCACAACAACAAATATAACTAATCCACCATTTTTTTTTTACAATGCTTTGTAGCAGGTCTGAAGAATGATGACAGTTGAAATGTAATGTTATGGAGGATGACAAAAATGATTGCAAATTAGACATGTCATGTGTATGTTTAAAAGAAGAATTAAACCTTTCTGCAGTGGTGACTGTATGCCACTGTCCTACCTCTGTGTCCTCTACATTCAATAGGCACAAACACAGGGATTCACTCTTTACAGCACTGAGTAAACATTTTTACAGCGAGGGGTAAATCCGGATTTTCCCATTACTGTGACAAAAGGCCACTCTCCTCATCCTGACAACCCTCTTTGCTTTTTGTCCTCAGAAACTCCCAAATCAGATGACAAAGCCTGCTCTAAACAAAGAGATTATCACTTCTAATCCTGATCGGGAACTCTGGAGACACACTGCGTCTTATTGAGTGCATGAGAGTAAGGGACTCCATGTCCTTCGTGAAGTGTAGTGGAAAACAGGTGACAGGGACGAATAGTCACAGAAAGGACAGTGATATCTTCTGGCTTCTGTGGTTTATTTGGCCTGCATGATTAAACCTCATCATATTGCAAGTGCTTGTGGTTAAATGGTTTGAACTCATTTGAACACAAGGTCATGGCATGCAAGGATAACTTCGGTCTTCTCCAGTGCTAAAATAATAATTATTTTTAGAGCTGTCAGCCTTGCACAGGCAAGCATCCTGCCCTTATGACAGGGCCTTCTAGCCCTGCATGACATATTTTTAGCAGTGAGGGGCCTGCTTGCATGCTTTTGGGCCTGCCTTGTCACACACTGCACAGGTTTGCAGGATTATGATGACTGTCTGAGTGAGCTGGTTGCACGTGAGATTGACCTGATTGGCCTGTCCAATTTTGAGGCCAGAGCAGTTTTAGCATTTACATTTGACATGATGCTTTACGTTTACAATGGAGAATTTGACAAATTTTTACAGCTCTAGCTCAAGATCCCAACAGTGGCAGCTTGGGCAACATTCTGATTAGTAACCACTGAGCCCCAACTGCCCATGCCCTGAGGCATTAAAAACAGGAAAGGCATTTGAAATGACTGAGTTCTCATACCTATGCTACACTCCATAGAGGTTCTAAGTAGAACCCTACTACAGATTGTTTACATGTCTGAAAGGTTTCCCCCTTAATTAAGATAAGAACCTTTCAATTAGTCTGTAAAAACACATTTTAGTTCAAATATTTCTTGCAACGGGAGGCCGAAATTTTGGGATGGCATGGGAAGGCATCAGTCAAATATTTACAGTACAAGTATTTATGGTGGCATTTCATTGGGGAAAAAATGAGATCCCCCTCTCCCCACACACCCCTCCACTCTAACCAGCTGAAGCTGGCGGTTTATCACTAAGCTTGAATAGTGGATGCTGGCCCTCAGATCTCTATAACAACCAGTGGCACTGTTTGCTGTCTCTCTCCATGTGTACACATGTTATTTGTGGTTAGACATAGCTACTCAAGACATTCTCTATTGCCGGAGCCTAATTTTTTCCCCCAAGTGTCATCACGGACATGCTGAGTGGAAACGTCTTTAAGTAATTTATGGTACTACCTCTCCTCCACTCTCTTTCTCCACTATCCAACAACTTACTTACCTGTGAGTGACACTGAAGCATGGGTCGCTGCCATGAGGCCATAATGAACTAGATTGTATACAACAGATTTGTTTGCCTTCCTGCTTTCAAAGTAATGGCAAGTCTAACCATGTAACATAGATAAAGGTGCAAGCATTCTGTCTATGACCACTGATGGGCTCTGTCAGGTCACGACCTTGACAAGATCCAATGAGTGACCCAAAGAACAGTTCACAAGCCTGCTCCTGGCCCAAGAGAGGGCTCTTTCCCCCTTCCCCCATTAGTCCCCCCCCCCCTTTCAACAGAACCTCTGCGCTCAACAAAGACGACACAATTGGGAAACAAGAATGCCGAGGGTCAAAAAGAAGGGTGGGGGTGGATGGGGGGTCCAAACCAATCACATTTGATCCAATGCTAGTCAATGGCTATTTAACTGGGAGTATGCTTTGAGGAGTATATGGACTGTGACTTTCAGGCCCTGTTTGTACAAAAGTGATGTGCCTTTGAAAGGGCCCATGAATTGACAGCTTTTTCTCACTCTGTGTGGTGTGGCTCGGGGCCCCGAGACACTCATATCACTGGGCCGTGACGGTAAGGAGAAGAGTTACACTTTGAAAACACACACTAGGTTCTGTCGGTGCTATCTTTTGTTTCCTGCTTGCCGGCCACTGTTCCTGCTCGTCGCAAGAAGACAATGAGGGGGCAGCTACTGGATTGGTTGCTGCCGAATCAAATAGCAAATGGCTGCCGATGCAGAACTAATCTGTGAAGAGGTCTTTCCTGTGAGATAACCCCCCCCCCCCAACCTTTTGCTACCCCACCACCACCTCCCCAAAACCACCAACCTTAATCTTAGATGGGAAATCACAAAAAACCCTCTCTAACCAGCTTTAAGTAATGGTCCATTTTTTTCAGCAGTTAGAAGGCTCCCATTCGGAGTTGCTCCTGCTTATTTGATGTGGCAGCAATTAGCGAGAGACTTTTGTGCTCAGAAAGGACAGAGCGGCCCACTTCAATGATCACATTTATGCTCTGAATGGGATACAAAAAAGCTAAGGAGACAGATAACGTGGGCACATCAAACGGCCATGCTGGTTGCGCTTGTTACTGTTATGGCTCCTTTTCCCTCTTTTATGGCGACGAAGCAGGAGTGTTACTTTTCCCATGAGAAAGCTCACTGGGGGCCGAGTGACATCATAGGGTGCCCCCTTTGCACCCATCTCCTCAGACGCTGGGCCGATCTCCCATTTAAGCAGGCACCTTGCATTCAACCACCGCCTGACCGCTTTGATTTTTCCTTGCTCTAGTGGCCCCATTGAGCAATAATAACAATTAGGGAGTCCCGTTTGAAGCCTCATACATTCAATCAGGCCCAGACAGGGTGTTTATTCTTAATGACAACGTTTTTAATACCAAGAGCCAGGAGTCGCCCACCTCTAGCCTCTGTCTCAACACACACGTGTGCTCGCTGCCTTCCTCTCTTCCTCTTTACCCTTCGCTGTGAACTTCTCTGTCTGTCTTTCTTTCTTCTCACAGACGCTCACACATATTAAGTCTCGCAAGTACAAAATGCACCATGTGGTATGCCTCTGTGTTCTTTGCCCAGCTCTAATGGGCATACTTTAACAGTAACTCATGTCACCATGTCTATTCTCTCTCCCTCTCGTAAAGTATCTGATGCCTGTGTATGATTACAAGCACGCTATTATTCAACTTACAAGAAAAAGGATTAATGATTGAAGTATTTCTCTCATATAATCATCCAATCCATTACCAGTAATTCATGTACTGATCCTAACCAATACAATGTGTGTGACATTGTTTACCAAATCTCTGTAAAATAATAATAATAATAATAATAATAATAATAATAATAATAATAATAATAATAATAATAATAATAAAACTGACATTAGATTGTGACCTTACTAAACCCTACTTATAAATCACACTGATTCCAAAGTGGAGCCCCAGAATGAATGAGACAATTCAATTTAAGAGGGATCAAGGCAAGCCTCTTAATCACATAATAAAAGGTTAAAGTGATTTTTTGGAGAATTTACAATACACAAAACTCATAAACCCCTGGGGTATGTCTTAGCTGTTAAATGTTGTATTCTCTAACAAGGCTTTGTGTTAATTGTAAGGCTGACTTTGTTTATTGTTCATGTACAATGTGATCTCAAGTGATTGACCGTCTAAAGGGATGATGAGTGGAACATTTTGGGCAGGATAAAACTTTTTTCACGATCATGATCCGGCTAAAGCAAATGTTGGTAAGCACCAAGGTTGGTAAACTCAAGGTAAGCGCTAGTAATAGATTTACTGGATTACTAAGTTTGTCATTATTGTGATCTTTCCAACCTTGAAGTCAGGAATAAAACACTCGAGGGGTGTGCTGTTAAAGAAAAGTAATCAACAGCAGGGTTTTTTCCAGGGATTTTCCAGTAACTGCATGTCCTGGAGTGTTATATTGTATTGATATGCCAATGATTACTATTTATTAATGAACATTAATGTTTTAAATTCATTTATATTGTTGTAGAAGTGAGTTCTAGTTATCATGTTCTTACCTCACCAGCCACCATCCATGTTTTTCACTCTTTATGAATTAAATGGACATCAAGACATCAAGACTTCGCTGTGATTACAAAGCAATAACACTGGAGACTCCTTCAACAATTGTTAAATAAATAAATCTCATTACAGAAAATTTTCTCATGTCACTGATTATTGTTTTTAATTGTGTTAAAGCCTTGTGACATACAAATGAAGCAGTGGTTACAGTAGAATCAATAACATGTTAGAAGGAGTAACCCTGCGATTTGATTTATAGCTGTAACTTCTGTCAGACCTGCGTTTATAGAGAATTCATCAGTACTATACTATTCATCAGTTCAAGGTATTAGATGAGTAGTGTGTTGGAATAAAATCAAATTTTTGTTTGCTTGCTGGAACTTTTCTATTTAGTACCAATGAACAGGTTTTTGCAGATTTTTTTTAAAAAAAAGTTTCAAATAATTGGCTCAGGTTCTTTTATGGGATAAATAATATCCTTCAAACTCTTCCCAGAAATCTTCATGGAATTTGGATCAGTGTTTGCAGATGTGTGTTATGCACAAATTTGTCTCCTAAAGGAAGCTCTGCATCTCAGAGGAAATGGCAGGTCAGTGAAAAGCTTTCCAATGATCAATAAAAAGGATACAGGGCTCTTGTTCTCCGAAGGGAGGGACTGAGAGGCTGGCTCGAGCTTGGCCCTCAGGCCAGCCTGTGTCTTTAACGCCATGGACGTGTGAGTGGGGGTCTCAGTGGGATTCCTCTCCGCCTGGCTTTAGAACACAAATTTGCCACCTCATTACCAGCTGCGTCCACTGAGGGATGAGCTCTTCTGCCGTCTGTCAGTGCAGACCTTCCTCGTCTCTCTCTCTCTATCCCACATGATGGATGACAGGCAGGGAGAGGTGATCAGTATGCATAATAATGGCTGTGGGATTAGGCCTGCTGTTATGCTGGCAAAAAGACTGAAAGCTGCTCTTAGCTGACAACTTCAGATTACGCAACAATTTGCACTGGTGGTCTTGCAGGGTTCTTAATTAATACTCATTTCAGCAAGAGCTTATATAACAATATCATCTTTTAATTCTGATATGGTTTCTAAACAACATTTAGTTTTAGTTATACAGAAAGAATGTTAACACCAATATTTTCTGGTTAAATTCTCAGATCTGATTGGTTAGAAGCTGTGCTCTGAAACAGCATTATATTAATGTGCTTATTCTCACTGCTATGGAAACAACTCACAAACAAATACTTGTATGGTGGACACTCCTACCATTATCACGGATGAAAAAGATGTGTTGTTATGCAACGCGGACAATCATATAACCGTTGACATGGTGACGCTTTCTGCACACACAACATTTATTTTATATCTACTGAAGGAGTCTCCAGTGTCAGCTTTTTGTAACAGTTATATAGCAGAGGAGTTTATACTTTACAGTTTCTCTGTAACGTGACAAGCTGTGGGTTTGTTTTTTTTTGGTCTTATTAACTTCAGGAGCTTGAAATTGGTGAAGGAATGACTTTTACAGCTGCTAAAGGTAATAACAGCAAACTACTATTACATATAAGTTGTTAAAAATTATAACGTGATAATATTTCATTTAAAAAAATTGTATGAATGTGGTATAAAATAAATAAATCCGTGACTTCTGGACATGTATAATGATGCAGATACATACATTCACACAAGCTTTCTTCGAGAACCTGAAGAATCTCACTTGAGTCTAGAAGATTTTCTGGAATAGCAGCTGGAATACAAAGCTACATCACACGCACAAATGGGTCTGATATCTGATCAATTAGGTTATCTGAGTCGTTTATCTTTAAAGGCGCCCCGATGTGCATTATGTAACATGATGCTCCATGATATACAAGTTCACCTCCAGATTAGACAGAGAGGTCGCTGACCTTTAAATAAACGCTACCTGTGTTCCGAACATGACAGGAAACACAGACTACCAGTATTATTAATTACCACCTATTGTCCTCTCAAAGAACCTAAAGAGTCTGGACTAAAAAAAGAGTCCCAACAAATCAATCCCTCACATGTGCACCTCTATGTTTCTGCTTCCTTAAACAGTACACAGAGATGTTTGACAATGCCCCTGAGCAACAAGTGGCCGAGTGCACTCAACATGAAATGACCCAGCTCGTGCCTATAGGGGTGAACTGGTGGCTGTTTACATCAAAGTGTCCTGAGTGCATGCTAAACACACACACACACACACACACAAACACACGTGTTATCAGGCCAGCTAATCAACTGCTACATCCTTCCTTGTTTCACCACTTTGCTCGCTTCATTAACACTCTCTGGCCAGGAGAACATGCTGACCACAACATAATCGACATGTTTTCCAAAAAAGAAAACACACATGCCGTTTGCAATAGTCTGATCAAATTGATTGCCTTTTGGTATTTTCTGGAGCTCAGCTGCTTCAAAGCCTGAAAGCTGTTACTCATCTTAATCCCTCCACCCAAACGCTGTGATTTAACTACAAACTGACTAAAGAACTCAATATCTAACAATATCTAACATGTCTATTATGTTTTCACACTTTCCTTTCCATTTCTAAAATATAATAGACTAAATGGGTATTTATTTCTATTGTAGTTAGCACATATTAAAAAAAAAAATTATATTAAATATACTGATCGATTCTGATTGGTCAAAATGTGATTTATTATTAATAACAGCAGCTATGACTATGCTTCTAGTTGTAATTTGTCATTATTGGCAAATTCACAAGGACTTCTATAACAGATGCTCCACATAATCAAACCTAGATGCTGTTATTCAACAAAGAAAAGAATCTAATAGTTCTAATATGTTTATTTATTTAATTAATGTTTCTAATATGTTTTTATGGAAGCAGTCTCCAGTGTTAATGTTATTTGTTTTTTCCCACCATGGGAATGTCACCCCAGTTTCTTGGTAACATGACAATCTGCATTTTTTATTGTAAATATAAACAAGAGATGTTGTCAAGGAAATGACCATTCATAACATACCAGGCACTAATGTATCTCATGGACGTTCCACAATATTAAACATAAATAAAAGGTAAAAAGTATGACGTGAGAAAACAAACAAACAAACAAACAAACAAACAAACAAACAAACAAACAAACAAATAAATAAATAAATAAAGCAGTTTGCTTAGTGTTAACAAATCACTTTGGTATAAGAGGAATAAAGCACTTGGAGACATACTGTTATAGAAACGTAATAACTTTCCTAGTGATAGATTGAGGATACGAATGCTATTGTATTTTAAAGTGAATGATATGAGTATTATTACACTTCAATCTTGGACGGAAACATGAAGTCTTATTGAAGTCACTGGCATTGTGACGGATACAATTAGACTGCATCGCTGTTTTGTTTTTTGCTTGTTCTTACCAAATAATGAATTGTATTATTTATGACGTTGCCACTATGTATTAAGTTACACAATCTTAACATAAATACTATACGATACTATTAAGTTGTGTTAATGTATTTAAAAAACACCTCAGATGCTTCACATATAAAAAGAGTCAAGAGTCAACCAGGACAATAATCAGCCCTAGAAAAGTGTGTTTACTACAGCTGATAAGAAGAAGCACTTAACCTGGATTAGCATCTCATAAACTATGCTCAATGTTTCAGTGAACTGCTTATAACTGTGACTGCAAAGAAAAGTGTGGAGTTCATTATCCAAGCAGGAGCTTAAAGCTGTGACTTAATCGAATGTTATTGTTCTAATTTAATTTAATGTTCTTTACTTTTTCGCTCACTGGTTTTAAGATAGTGTCAAGTCTCAGTGCTCTGAAGCGGGTCTTTTTTGTGCTCTTGACCTGTGAGAAAAAGAAATGACAAAAAAAAGAAAAAAACTGGCATTAGGTTGCAAGGTGGTCACATTTGAACTCCTCTGATGAATGGTAGGTATAGGGCTACCTTTGAATACAGATAAAAGGTTAGAGGGGCAATGAGATATCTGGCTGGGTGCCAAAGGAGGGGGACACTCATTTCTCTGCTGGCAGTAGTGCATGAAAATAGGAAGCTATGTGAAGAATCTGCCACTTTGTTGTCCTCTTTTTTGCTATTCTCCCACTGATGCGAAGAGAGAGAGATTTTTTTCTGTGGGCTGACACAGGCAGTCTCCCATGCCATCACCGGGTGTGAGGCATCTTGTAGGACAAGACGGATGACACGGGGAGGAGGGGATGAGCCCAACCATTCCATTCAGAGCCACTCGTTACGGTGATCTGCTGATCGATTAGTGGAACAAGAGCAGGGGCGCTGTCTCCACCAGCAAAGGCCAGTGGATTGCCCACACCCTCACACTGACACACACACTCACGCATCCACATGAGGTCAATAAGCTCAAATCATGAGCACCAGATCTAAAGCTGGGCTCAATTAGCAGTGCAGATTTCCACTCTATAAACCTGAAGTCTGATAAAAAAAAAAAAAAAGAAAGAAAGCCACTTTCAGCCAGAGGGGGTAGAAAATAGTTATAGCTTGTCATAATGTCTCCTCACACTATGTTTACTGCCTTACTTCCAGTAATTCCGAGTGTATTATATTATGCACTGTTTATCACTGCCTTACATTGTCTTTAGTGTTGCATTGATGTAGCTCTGTATAATAACAATGAAGTTGCATTTGATTAAAACTGGTGCTCCTGTTACACAAAATAATGTGATTTTCTGGATTAGAACTGAAACAAACAAACAGAAAAACAGCAAAGTACTGCAAGACCACCATGACTCTTTGGGCACAGTAATGCTGGTGGGAGGATGATGACTGGGGCAGTTTTATTTATAAACCTTAGGCACCAGACATCATGCCATGTGCTCCTGATGTGATCAGATATTAGTCAGGACGAACAGTGACTTCAAACACTTTAATCAAGGGAAGCAGGGGTCATGTCCTGCCTCGATCTGTTTTTAAGCTCGGGCACTTGTCCAAAGGATTTTTTTCTGTTGTTGTTGCTCTGGCTTGGCTACACTGCATTATAGATCCAGTGTGTGCCTTCCAGGGCTCAGCTGGCTGGCATCGCTTGTTGTTTTGTGCTTCCCCCAACCTGAAACCTGGTTAACATCAATAACATCAAATGCAGGCATTGATATTAATGCTTAAAGGAAAACCCCACCCTGAAACTAATTAAATATGACTGTGTTGAATTATTTTTGATGTTCAGAGTGATTCTGGTGCTGTTTTGTTAGTTGGGAAATGTAGGACATTTTTAGCCTGTTTGAAAATAGACCAGCATGTTGTAAAGTAAACCATCCATGCATAATATATTTCCTGCCACTTATCCTAAGCAGGGTCACAGGGAACATGGGGTATATCCCAGTGGACACAAGGCAGGGGGCACCCTGGACATTGTGCCAACCCATCACAAGGAACAACAGCACCCACTATGGACAATTTCCATTTCCATTTCCAGGATTTGGGAGACTTAGATAAAGTCTCTGGTTCACTAGGTCACAGATTAAATCTAAAAACCACTGACTGTTGGGAGGAAATGCAGCAAGAAATCACACAGACAACTTTTTTCAAGTGCTAGTTTAAGTATTTCAGGAAGGGGTTGGTCATTAGACGTGGGTTGGAAACTGCCGATGACTCAGCTGTTCAGGCATCATGGGGAAGTTCACTCCACCCCCTAGGTGCCAGAACAGAGAAGACTCTCGATGCATACTTTCTTTGTACCCTGAGAGGTAGTGGGATCATTTGAACAGTACTGAAGGATTGGATAGAGCACAGTGTAATAAAAGGTGTGATAAGTGCTTTGAGGTAATTGGGTGTTACTGTTTTAAATCTGATGCTACTGGAAGGGTTGTATAATGTATAATTTAGAGACCCCTATCAGTCTAGAGCCTGGAGGAATAAACCAGAGTACCCAGAGGAAACACCCCTGGGGTGAACATGCAAACTTTGAAGACATAGAGGACAGGAATCAATCCCCTGGTAGTGCAAGGCAAACGTGCTAACCACTAAGCAACTATGTCCCCCCACCCCAAAGAAATTCAACAGAAATGAAATTCTGGATTAATTCTTCAGAGTGGTTTTTTTTTCTTTAATACCAAATCCAGTGCAGAAAAATAAGTTCATTGGGGTGGCTTTTGTAAAATGTCTTACAGTTGATGTCTTTGGTCTCTCAGGTGTCATTGGTGGTACTATTATTTTTGGTTGCACACAACAACAAAAACGATATAAAGCATAAAAAACACAAAAGGTGTACATGGTGCATGGGAAAATGACTAAGCACTAATTGCATTCCATAGAAGAGCCTCTTGTACTATTTTGCAACTATGTTTGGGAGATTTTCCCCTCATTTCAATTGCATGTGCAGTTGCCAGGCACATTTGTAGATTGTGGAGAATAGCCCAGAGGACGCCGCTGTTTTCAAATTGTCAAGTAGTCTCTCTGGTTTTGGCAGAGACCCAGCTCAAATGTGGCGTAGCGCAGATCTGAGAAGTCAGTACTGGCCGCTCTTTGGCTCCAGCGAGTAGCTGCATTGTGTTCAGAGAACTGGCCTAAAACTCAAAAGTTGATGAAGACCACGAATGGGATTTGGAAAAATAAGAGCTGGTAGGCTTGGGAAATTGTTTTGCTTATAGCTTAGTCTTATGGTCGCCTTGTTAATGCACCAAAGTATCTCTATTGTGTCAGTAAAATGTATTACCATCAGTCTTTGAATGAAAGTAAAGAGTTAAAAGAGATGTCCATAATAAGAGCAGTATGGTACCGTGCATCAGCACTACATCTTGCTAGCTAAGGTTAAGCAGTATAGCGTTAGCACTGACCCTGTTAGCCAAAACACTGTGCCTCTTAATAAAGAACACGCTTAACCAACCTGAGCAAGAGTAAAGCGGCTCAAATATAAATAATCCTGCTGAAAGATCCTCCGGCCTTGCAGACTAAGGTCAAGTGATGTGAATACCTGTTAACAGCTAACACTTTCCACTGGTGAAGGAATGAATGTCTTATCAGGAGGCCTCTGTCGGCGGTCTTATCATTGTCTCAATGAAAAGAGAGAGGAGAGAGAGGGAGAGAGAGCGGAATGGAGAAAGAGAGCAAGAAAAAAGAGAGGGAGTGCAGTGATGGAGGAATTAAGAGCGTGACGCGCAGAGGTGTCAATGTGTCTTTCTCCTCTTTCTCCTGGATAAGATAACAGTGACCCTTGGTGATGGAGCACTCCCAGCCTCAGCTGCTTTTGTTCTTTTGTGTCTTTGTGTCCACTTATCTAAGGGCATTTATCCAAAGATCCTTGCTTCCCCCTTGCTTTTAAAGACCCATATGTCTTTGATTTCAGCAGGGTAAATAAATAGGTAAACGAGAGGCATTCGGACTGAAATGTGAAGAAAGAAAAAAAAGGCTTTTTAGCAAAAGAATGCTTTTGTCTTGTGATGAACACCCACAACACTTCCATTACGCTCGTTCCTTTCTGTATAACCATACAATGACAACCTCTTAGCAGGGAAAATATGGGAAAAATGGACAGACATAGTTACAAACCCAACGGCATTCCCTTAATGTAATATTATGGCACAGTAGATCATTTTAACGCTTACACGATTAATCATCTTTGGGGTTGCGGTGGATCTGGAGCCTATCCCGGGAACACCAGAGGTCGGGATACACTCCATCACGGGGCACCATGCACACATATTTACACACTCCTTCACACCAGGGGCAAATTTATTGTACCTAATCCAGCAATTGGCATGTTTTTTGAGGTAGGAGGAACCTGGAGAACCTGGAAGAGGAACTCCACATGGACACTGGGAGAACAGGCACAGAAACTCTGTACAGAAAATAAGTGAAACAAAGGTTTGAGCAGAGGAACCTAGAACTGTGCAGGGGGCAATGCTATGCTTCACCACCGTGACACTAAACATGATTCAGCAGTGGGTTATTCCGTGGGATAAAAATAGTGTAATTTAGCATAAAGATCAATCTGGCTAAATTACAGTGTGGAACTCTGTGTGTGTGTGTGTCTGCGTGTGTGTGTATGACATGCCCTGTTTACATTTGGATCCCGCGATAGAAGCAGGCCCCACTGACTCATCATGGGACAGCGCTGTTCCCTTGACTCCTGTGAGGAAGAGACTGTTGCTTTCCATGCCACCCGTTCAACCGCGGAGAGTCAAAATAATGACACAGAAACAGCATGCAGACAGCAAACATCGATGAGGCCCTGAGAATGAGACACATGGTCTGAGAAAAGCATAAAAATACGGATCCCAGTGTGTTTACTGTCTAAGCTTCAATGGATTCAATGGCATCATCTGGATTCTTCCATCCAGCTCAGCTCATTGGTACAGTCTCAAGACAGACAGATGACAAGGCAAGGGGAGAACAGATCATAATGTGTGTGTGTGTGTATGTGTGTGTGTCATGGGGGTGGTTTGAGAGATTCTTTGCTTTAACACATTGTGATTTACATAACTGGTGTCTGCCCGAGACACTTCCAACCCTGCTCGACTGGCACATAGTCTTAAAGTAAAATGTTGCATTCTATTGATCTGTTAACATGGTAGACACAGCGCCACCCTTTAACCTCCACCAAACCCTCATGAAATGACGTTATCTCCTTCCTGAGCATCTTTTCCATTCTTCAGACTGTCCCCTGAGAGGTAAGGTTCTGCCTAGAGGCACTCTAATAGGAGATCCTCGCTAAAAACCGGCCACCTACCAATTGCGTACGACACACGCTATCGTTCACGTCAGTCGGGCCATCACACGCTTTCCTAGGCCAACGTGACGTCTGTTCCTACACATTCCACGGCACTGAATCTTGTACATGCGCTCCATTGTATTCACTAAAGTTTCACTACAACAGTAGCACTGTGTTTAAGCCACAATAAAACAGCCAAGTAAAAACTAGACAATTAATAGGCCCGCCTGCAGTGGGCATGGCACACACGTGGGTACTGACCACACCGATCCCCCACATTCTTGTTGACACTTTGGAATTGCGTGCCTAGCAGCGGTCCCTCTGTGCCAGCCACCAAGGAATCCATGGCATCACGAAAGAAAACACTACACAGTAGCCGTGTCCTAGACATACTGTTGTGGAACGTGGTTTCCCTTTATTAGTATAAATAGTGTCGGTAAATGCTTGTATTGAAAGTTTTCCCAAAAGTGTTTAACAACGGAAACTAAAGTGAGACTTGTTGATTGAACTGTTGAGCAAAGTCTGGTGAACGTGGACAACTGGTAGTGTTCCAAAATGAAGTTAGGTGGCACAATGTATGCACAGGGAGAAAGGACAAACAAGTCACCCTGACAGACGATAATCTGATAGTTTTATTATATTTTTCTTGAGAAAGACTGATTGATGATGTTGACATGCCACCCATGATGCTGCACATTATTCTACAGTTGACATTTAGATTGAGTCCTAC
Source organism: Hemibagrus wyckioides (assembly GCF_019097595.1). Classification (NCBI taxonomy): domain Eukaryota; kingdom Metazoa; phylum Chordata; class Actinopteri; order Siluriformes; family Bagridae; genus Hemibagrus; species Hemibagrus wyckioides. The sequence continues at coordinate 6,043,398 of NC_080719.1, forward strand.
AGAGAAATCTGTATTTTAAGACAGCTAAGCTAAAAAAAAGGCTGCTTTTCACTTGGACAGGAAGGATTTTTATTGGTCATGCTGGGTCAGGAGGCTGAGGGAGTTGAGGTGGCAGTCAGCCTTATGGACCTAATCACGGGCATTTAATCACATGATCATCACAGGAAAATAAATTAATTGTTTAAAAAATAAAAAATAACGTAAAAAAAAGACATGAAACACACACAAAAAAGTGAAAAACATATGTAAATAATCAGGTGAGAAATTCCTGTAAAAAAAAAAGGAAACACATAAAAAATAAATGAATCTTGTAAGAACAGCACATAATTAGAAATTATATGAAAATAAATGAATCGGGTGAAAAAAATCAGAAATAATGATACAAAAGAAATGTAAAAAATAATTACAAAATTACATAAATAATTTAATAATTACATTACAATATGTAAGTAAAAAACAACCATATATAAATAATTGCATAGAAAAAAAAAATCACACATAAAAAATAAAATGTGAACACATGAAAGCAATCATATAAAAATTAACATATGAAACAATTACATATGAAAATCCTAAACACAAGAAAATAAATTAATCATGTAAGAAAAACATATATGAAAAATAAAACTAAGTAAACTAACATGAGAAATTACCATATGAAAATAATTCAACGGATACAAAAAATAAAATTAACATATAAAAACATATAAAAACAATAATTTGAGAAAATCTTGTAAATGCAAAAATAAAGATGTAAGAAACTAAGAAAGATGGAAAACTTTACCACCTAAAATAGAAGAAATTAACATTAATGAATAAACGTTATGAATCACGTGAGAAAAATCACAAGCACTACATATAAAAGTCGCTAACATGAACCAAAACCTACACGTCTGAGTGAAAAAATGCATGCGAATTGTGATTATTTACATTTTTATTTTGTTTCTATAAAGGTAGGGGAAAAGGAACTCTAAAATTGGTGCTTGGAACGTTCCAAAGATGAGGGACAAGATAGACGAGCTTTTCCTCACTCGCAAACACACACAGACTCTTATCATTGTAGATCACACCTCATTTAGACGGCTACCACTCGTGAGCAGGACGAAGAGTTATGTATAGAAGAAGCCAAAGACTGATTCTGTGCATCAGCAGCTGAGCTCAGTGTTTGCTTATATCACACTGAACATACTGGTAGGACCGGTATAGTAAAGCAAAAGTGTATGAACGCCGAACTGCCCCCTTGAATGTTTCCTGTAGCATGCGAATGGCATATCCTCTCCACAGGGTCACCACTGGGTGAAGTGCATGAAAAAGCTGCCCACAGTGTTTGCTCTGGTGGAGCACACACACACACACACACACACACACATACACCGGCAAAACTAGCCTTAGATCCTCCAACAGGATTAGCTACTGCTTTGTGTCAAAGAAATTATCAATTGATACAAACAGAGATAGACAGAGATCTGATATCTAACAGGAAATTAAATTTTGTTTCATCCCGATGAAGACAACGGCACACGGAACATTCAAAGTAATAAACACATAACAGTGTGCGTATCCAACGACCAACCTGTCGCTCATGCTGAATTCACGCCGCCCTGGGTAGATAGTCATTCCGAGACGTCAAATCTTGAATTTTGATTAATTTATGGTTCAGGTACCTTTGCCATTACTCCTGTCAGTATTTATCGCTAAGAGCTTCATCCTTTCCAATCCTCAACCACCGCTTATGTCTGACCAAAGGGCTAAATAGTAACACCTGCTGGAGGCCACAAAGCTACAGCTCAGGTACAACAAACAAACAAAAGGTAGAGAATGAAGGAGAGGCCGGCTCCCGGAGATGAAAGACAACAGCAAGGAGGGCCTTTCTTCTTTTGATGAAAACAAGAATCAGACGATGGAGATCTGAAAGAGATCTGCCATGTCGTGGCTTCGTTCAAAAGCCACACCTGCTGTTTGCAGTGGTTGTCTCTCCTCTCCCGCCACACCGAGACGAAACAACGCAGAAAAAAAAGTTCAAAACTTCAAACAGTCGGCTGGTTTCTGCTCATACCGACACACCCAGCTGTGTAAAAAACTGTTTTTAATGTTTGTGTATAGTAGTGGCAGAAATAAAGACAGGTTTTTATCATTGCGCATCAAAACCTCTTTTAACCTGTAAGTGATAAGTCTGGGGCACCTGACAGTTCAGTGTGGCTTTGACCAAGCAGCTAATATGGTCTGTTGACTAATATGCTGACTATATGGGCATTACTTATATAATTTGTCGTGCTTGTTCATAATTTTGTTCATAACATGTAGGTAACATATGTTTTAATGTTATGTCATGTTAATGTTCGAACCCTTTTTACCGGTACACTGGAGTTCCTTTCCCGTAAATTATCTGACATTTTTCAATCAGTATAAACAAATGAATTATTTTAAGTCTGATATGAAAATGAGTCAGGACTCATTTGTTTGGTTTCAACCTGAGATGTTTTTTTTTCTCCTTTGTTGGATAACCTTAGACAGAATTTAGTGATTGAAGATAACGCCTTTAAACTCTAGGTGCTTATGAACAAGCACTCGGGGCATTTCAGAGAGCAGAAAAGAGTTTGATATCGACATTTACTTTGAAGATAAAAAAACATTTGTTTGAAATATAAGTTTTTAGAAAATAAACAATAGGAGAAAACTACAAATTCTTATAGCCTTGAGCCATTATTATGAGCCATTAACCACTACTGTGGAGTGTGACATGATAAAGAAATTCAATGCTGAACATAGACACGTAAATTTTCAGATCATGTCAACATTATTGCTTGTGATTTTTTTCCCCCCACAATTCTTTTATTTTTGTGTAAATTTTTTAGATGTAGTTTTTTTTATGTTATATCTTTTTATTTTTTCTGATGTGAGTTGTTTTCACTATGTTTAGACCCAGAACTTTATATTATATTTAATATACTGTGGATTTTTATTTATTTATTTATTTATTTATTTTATTTTTTCCAGTTTTGTTCCCAACACTCTTTTATGTTCCCATTTTTATCTCATCCATTTATTTTAAAGGGACAATCTGTAAAAGTTTTTTTTTATATATATAATGTACATTATTTCTATAACATGTAAGGAACGATTGAAGACATACTGCGATGGAAAAAGAAATCAAGTGGTTTATGTCTCTTCTCTTATACCATAGCAATTTGCCAACGATTAAAATTTTTTATTTATTATTGAACAGCACATCATACCTTTTTACTTTTTAATAGTTACATTTAATGTTGTGGAAATCTCTCTGGAACAAGTTAGTCCCTGTTACTTACCTTATATTACTTGTTATAGCAGCTATTTATCAATACAACAATGACACACTTACTGTCCACTTTATTAGGAACACTGGTACACCTGTACATAGAGTTGGTTATTTTAATCTAAGCACAATATATAAAATCATGCAGATACAGCTCAAGTTACTTTAGTTAACGTTCACACCAAACATCAGAATAAAGATCTCTGTGACTTTAACTGTTGGTACCAGATGGGCTGGTTAAATATTTTAGAAACTGCTAATCTCCTGGGATTTGCATTGCACTGCTGCCACATGATTGGATAACTGCATAAATGAATAGATGTATGAGTGTTCCTAATAAAGTGGAAGGTGAGTGTATGTTTGGATTTGTTAAACAAGTAATATTTTTAATTTTTAGTTGAATATATGAAGCGTTTACCGTCCAAAGCTGTAGAAATAATAACTTATTAGAGTGAGCATGTTAATATAAACTTATCACCTTTAGAGAAAATTATTCCACAGTGGGTTCCAGATTAGAGAAATCTACAGCACAGTGAAGAGAGTATGCTGGTGATGAAAATTCCCAGAGCATCTGTCATTCAGTGTTTAATGAAGCTAGTGTAGATTTAAACTCTGTGTACTTTTTCCATGAGATGTTTCTGATACAAACTCAAACATATTAAAAGCGCTTTCATAGTTTGTGACGGACCAGCATTATTGTCGACCCCTGCACAATAAAAAAAAGAAAAAAAAACACCAAAGCTTTGCCCATGATAATGTCTAAAGATCTAAGGCATTCTGGAGACAGTATGTCCTTGCTGTGACTATGTGGTGTGGTTTATGGAGCAGTACAAGAGAGCTGCTGACAGGTTCCCTAGATGAATGGGAAGGTGGGGACAACTTTTAGTGGATTATATTTAGCTGGTCAAGCTTTGGTTGGTGCCTTCACTGGCCATAGTTAACATGTTTGTCACATTCATGCACTTCATTAAAAGTTGTAAGGTTAGCAATATTTTGGTTAGTAAATATTTTGATAGGCCAATGTTTCGAAATGGGGTTTTTTCCCATCTCAAGTGTGGCGTCCATACTGGCAGGTATACACTCACTGTCCACATACAGATATGGGTCAAGAGTTTCAGTTAATTCAGTAAATATTTACATCAATATGAAAAAATGTGATCTTGGTGACTTGGTTGTTGGTGACAAATGGATTGGTTTGAGTATTTCAGAAACTAGAGATCTCCTGGGATTTTCCCGCACTGCAGTCTCTAGAGTGTACATAGAATGGTCAGAAAAAGAGAAAACATCTAGTGGGCATCACATTTGCAGGTGGAAATGCCTTATTGACGAGAGAGGTCAAAGGAAAAAAGCCAGAATGGTTCACACTAACAGGAAGTAACTTAAATAACCACTCTTTACAACCCTGGTGAGCAGAAAGGCATCTCAAAATGCACAACACCTTGAACCAGGAAGTGGATGGGCAACAACAACAGAAAACCACATCAGATACTATTAACTCTAAGCCAAGAACAGGAAACTGAGGCTACAGTTGGCACAGTTACACCAGAACAGCCTTCCTGACAAACATGCCATGGTCAAAGTCACTAAGATCACAATTGTCCCCATTCTGATGTTTGATGTGAATATGACCTGTATCTGCATGATTTTATGCATTGTGCCCCAGCCACATGATTGGCTGATTGGATAATTCCAAGAATGTACAGGTGTTCCTGATAAAACGGATGGCGAGTGTGTATCTGTGTTCAACAGCAATGTTGTTTCATGTTGTAGACTTTAGAGAATACATGCTCACAGTGGCAGGATGACCACATCAAGAGCAGCTAACTTCAATAATCAACAGAACTATAAAGGAAGCCGGGATCAGTAGGCAACAAGAGACTATAGATCAATAAGACTTTAATGCAAAGGGCCAGGTGATGGTGTTGCAGTAATACTAAGACTTACAATGAAAAATATATTACAAGAGATGCTAAAATATCCTTTTCAATTAAACAAGCTAAACTTTACAATCTTTAATGTCATTAAAACTTGATAAAAGAGTTTTTACTATTGAGTCAGATTTTTTTTCTGCGGCATACCATATATTACTCGGACCAAGATTACTAGATTTGGGTCAGATACTAGAAAAGATCAGTGGGAAAGCACATATCAGAGATTGGCGATAAGAGGACAAACTCTGACTGGTTCCTCAAAGTTCATACGTCTCCCAGGAATATGATACTATCTGCACAGTCGAGTGTCCTTTGTCACTAAATGACGTGGGACCAGATGCATGCAACATTTCACCATGTGACTGCCACAAAAGCCTGTTGACCAGCACATATTTAAATATTGATGTGCTAGTGGTTACTGTTATGTTGTCAACACATCTATCCACTTCCTCTTCTGCCCGATGGAATTGTTTGTGTGTCTGTACCCAGCAGAGTGGCAGAGGGGGGTGATTTGAAGAGGGGGGGTTCCTTTTGCTCACTTTGGTGTTGTGGTGTCTGAAGGGGTTCCGCTTGCCTTCAGGGAGGGAAATTAATTTGTTGGCTAAATGGGTTTGTACACACACTTTGAAACTGTATGTTCCTGATACTGGGAACATCCCAGGACTATCTAAGTGGAGCTAGGACCCCCAAGGCAACCAGAACCCAAATGGTCAACCTGTTTGTTAAGCTCATATTCAGGAACCAATTTGACCAAGCCAAAGGCCAGGGTATGATACCTGCCCAGTTGCTTTTTGTTTGTCTTCTCTCTCTCTCCCTCTCTCTCTCTCTCTCTCTCTCTCACTCTCTCAAACACACACACACACACACACTCAGTTCTCTCAACCCAGAGCACACAAAAAAGACCACATTCAGGATATGTGTTTCAAAATTTCTCACTGCCTCCATTCTGCTGGAGAGCTTTGATTCCTCTCTCCTTCCCTAGCCTCTCTTGTATAGTTTTTTTCTTTTTTGTTCTGCCTCAACCATGTCAGCCATTGATGTCCCACCCAAACTTTTTTGCCCCCCCCTTTCCCTTTTGATTCCTTTTTGATCCATGGCTACCTGCATGGGGCTGGCTAAAGAGAGGGGACAGAGAGAGGGAGAGGGAGGGGACATGGCGTTGACACATAAAACCTGCGTTTCTCAGTTTTCAAATGTCTCATTGAGGCTTTCGCAGGCTTTGATATTTTAAGTAGGTATCACAACAAAGGGGCAACAAATGGCTGGAAAGGTAATGCAGAATATTAAGGCGGCTAATGGCCCTGGCCCTCTAGAGTGGAGTTGGGCCGAAAGGAAAGCCCTGTCCCACGAGTCCTATTCCATTTCCAAGGGGCGGACCCAACTGCCTGGCTGCTTGCTGCCACTGCCCTCTGCATGACAATCATTTGGACATTTCGGCTCTTTTACCACAAGGGCACAAGTCACCTAACTGCACCACATAGGCTTTCGCAATCGTTCCCATGCAGTGCAGTGCATACTACATGCCATGGTATTCACTGCAAAGCCTCACTACCTAGGACCTGTGATTTATCAGGCTGTGAGATTGAAGAAGAATGAATAGCCCTTTAATTTGAAACTTGCCCCCTAGGTGTGGTGTCACTATATGCTTTTGTTTGATGTGAATGTTTTTTTCTGAGCTATGTTTTAATTCAGGAAATCAAATTACACTATCTGTCATCTTCAGTGGCATTGGCTTGCTTGTTCTGTAACACCTCTATGTCTAAATCAACTTTTGGCATATCGTAAACCTGCAACTCTGAATATCACAATTGTTATAAGAAGCAGAACCACTGATCATGGTTAACCTTTATAAAAACCTGTTTTTAATCTTAAATATCTCATGTTTGTAGTTGTGGTGTACTGATGGTTAGGTCCCAAATATTTTTCAGCAGTTTAGTAGTTACTAAAGATGAATATAAATAAAAACAGACAATATTCTATGTATGGATGCAAACCTGTGCAGTAAAATTGTAGCTTTTATTGCTGTTGTTGTTGTGGTAATACACTCCTGGGTAGTCTGTAGCTGTTGGCTGATCTCCAGCTCATTAGTCTTTATTTTGCACATACCACAAGTGAAAAGGTCTGTGAGCCAAATTGGACCTTTAAAGGTCTGGATAGTCTTTTGTACTCTTAGCTTTACAGTACTATCACGCTCACAATCTAAAAATTGCTTGCTTCTAAAGACTGTAATAACCTCAGGACTGCAGGACCCACGACTGTTGATTGCATCTGCTTGCACTCTTCCTCAAGGGTTCTTTGGATGCTTCTATGTGGAAGGGAACCCCTCTGTTGCAGGGTTCAGTGTAGAATATCGAATACTGATTGCCAAAGCAAACAACCTTTTAGCATGGTATATGGAATGCTTTTCCCCCCTAAAGGTGTGGAAGTTCCCCTTTTACAAAGGTGAAGATGCGGCCCCATTGCCAGCATGATATGGGAATAGAGTCTTCAAACAGGATGTCCCAGACTTTATTGGGGCATGCTAAGCATTACAGCATCGCACTTCCTCACTGGGAGTTTGAGAAAAGGATTAGTAGCATATGGCTCATTGAACAGAGCTCTGCTTTTCATTAACTAGCCCACCACCCAGCAGCATCTTGCCTGGCAACTAATTTCTGTCTCAGAAAAGCATTCCTGATTTGTGTGTGTGTGGTGTGTATGCACAAGCATGTGAGTCCTGTTGTGGAGTAGTGGGGGAGGTGTCCAAAATGGCACTGACAAAAGGGGAAAAATCTGGTTTTGGTTTGCATTTTCATTCTTTTTCCAAAAGCAAAAGTGTGACACTGCCAACAGGACGGTCCCAGCATTGATGCATGGGGATATTAAATACAACACTGCTGCCATTGTTACATTACATATCATATGGAAAGTGGTGCCATGTACATTTGCAAAGCTTTTGGAAGGACCAAGCTTGTCCAAAACAAACACTTTTACGTGAAAAGTTGAGGTCTTGACTTTGTGGCCTCAAGGGCCTAGCTGAAAGATGTCCAAAACCATAAACAAAATTTATTGAGAACTAAAGTGCCTAAGCACACAGGTAAGATAAGTTGCTGTAGTTGCATAGAAGAAGAAAAACAGAGTATTGTCCTGAGAGTAAGTGGAAGTAACACGTTAAATAAAAGCACCTTCCCAAATTCTATTTTTGGGGTGAACCAACAACACTTAACCCCATCACCTTTACTGATGTTGACAATGATTCCCTGCCTCCTCTAAGTCACACATAGTGGGCGAAAGCTCTAAGCAAAACAACACCTTCCCCTGAAACGCTGGGAGCGTTGACGCTGGAGCATGACTACACTGACACATTTAATTGGCAGCAAATTCAGGAACCTCCCTGCAAAAGATCAGTGAGTTACAAAGTGTTTTTCTGGGTACAAAGTATCTGGGGAGGGCTAGCGACGGAAAACATTAGCATTGCTGTGGTTTCCAGCACTTATGCTTAAATATCATCTGCAGGCTTCCACAGATGCATATAAAACTGCTCCTGCTGCGTGGACTTTTCTGCAAATGCAACAAGTTTCGAAACGTTGATGTTCTCAAGGCAGTACCTTGAATCCTCAAACATAATGCATCCTTCTTGTTTTCTTGTCTTAAACGAATCAGTCATTTATGATTAATCTTCTAACACAGTTAGCATTTCTGTTAGCATGTGCTGAAAATGGACATACTGGACATGTATTCTAGGATTACCACCCAGCATGTCAAAAGTATCACAGGACTTCAAGTCCCCCCCTCACTCCCTTTCCCCTGAAATCAGAGAGCAAGGCCACTGGCCTCTAGCTTTACAGTCTGCAGCTCCGTAACACCTGTTCTCAGCCTGACTGACAAACAATTGTGTCATTATTCACGACCCAAAAAGGGAGTCTAACCACAACCCCCAATTCGCTGCTGGTCCAAGTACCCTGCCAGCTCCCAGGGCCTAACCACAACCCAGGATTTAGACATGATGACACAGGTTGGGTTACCTATTTTTATTGTCGGATGTAGCTGAGTACAATGTAATATGACAAAAGTGGTTATGGAAATGAGACTTTCATCCTTATCATCACCAGTATGTCCTCTACGTCCATTTTCCAACTTACAATGCTGTTTCAGTGCATTTGAATAAGTCCAGTTTTATCCACACTACAGCCTTATAATTTTGCTAATTAATTTATATTTTTTAAAAAAATGTAAGGAACTTCCTCATACCATTATATCACGTGATGCTAAAGGAGTTCAAGTTGAAGGGCTTTGAGAGCATCACAAGTGAAGGAAACCATAATAGACCAAAATCCAAAAAAATAGGAGTTTTTCTTTTTAGCTTTTGTCACTGAATGGGGTGGGAGAACTGGGACGGCTGGAGGTCTTCTTTTTTTCAATTAAGTCAAAGACCACAGCATACTTTTCATCAATGAATTAATGCAACAACATTAGCTATTCTTTTGGTTTTGACAAGTGGCTACGTCTCCTACAAGAGTTCTAGGTCAAGTCTTTGTTAAAATGTGAATTCAATGTTAATCCTAATCCCCTCTTCAAAGCCAACATTCAAGCCAGTGTGGAGGCAAAGCTCTCGGCTCTCAGCTCTCAGCTCTCGGCTCTCGGCTCTCGGCTCAGACTGCAGCCACATGGAAATGGTCTGCAACAAGTGACACATTTTTCATTAGGTTTATTAGGTTTATTTAAGCTACATATTTCTTTTCATGTTGCTACAAAATTCATTGCATTGCCACCATTTCACCAGTTCTTCACATCTCACATATCATATGACCATCTGGAACTCAAGACAGTCTGGTAAGAAATGATAAGTGAGCAAAATTATTAGTGATTGCAAACCGAACCTTACAAAGCTTACCAGTGAAGTCTTACAGAAGTGCAAGAAAATTTGTTCCAGCATTGGAGAAAACACCTCCCATGGAAACATACCCCCAACTTAGCCTACCGTAAAACATTCTCTGTGTATGTGTGTGAGCGTGTGTGTATTTCTCATAGCCTGGGCTTCATTAACAGAGACTAGCAGTATTCCAGCAACATATCCCACCATTTTTTATAAAGCCGGCTTCAGAGCATGTGGTGAATGATTATTAGTGTCATCTACTGGAGTTAGGCCAGCACGCCAAGACGAGGTCAATGAGTAGACCAGCGCAGTCTCACGATTTGTTGGTCCAATGCTCAAGACCTGCTATTAATCAGAAATCAGATCAACAAGACAGTCTTTCCATGCAAACCCTCATGCCTACAGGGATCACTTTTCATGCTCACTATTATGGCTATAATGTGCTTATTTTGTAGGATTTCATGATGTCATCATATCTGAGCAAATCTCTTGCTCTTGTTGAAGGTTAGAAACTAGACAAAGCAGTAGTTTATTTATAATGTGCCAACTAAGAAAGAAGTGTTCCACCTCTAGTCAAACTTTGGGTTAAACATTGGTTTAAACATTGGACATCAGACATTTAAATGATTAAAGCATCTTGTTTAATCCATCCTGAGCTCCGTCCTCTCTCATTTGGCAGCGTTGGGTTACTCTGACCACAATCTTCCGCCTCATTTGTGTCATTAGCTTTGGCCTTGTCATCAGAGTGAACGCTACAACCACAGACTTGTGGCTCAAACACAGGTCCTGTAGCAGCTAATGTTAACATCTGTACTGGGTTCTGGATCTGAAACCATGTTACCACTTTACATCATATATAATAGGATATATATATTAGTATAACATCATACCAGAGTAGGTGTAGATACCTCACCAAAGCACAATCAGTTTCAAGCACGGAAGATATGAGGAAACGCAAGCGAAGGATTTTAGAAAGAATTTCACCGAATCGTTTTTCAGCTTAACTTTTCTTCAGACAAAAAAACACCTCCATACAAGTTTCAGTATTGAATAAATTTCACGCCTCATATGTAACAGGCATGCTTAAGTGTGTGGTATGAAATCATGTGAAACCACCTGCCACGTAACACAACATTGAGTTCAACACGCTCCACTCATCGGCTGCACATCAAAAGGAAAGCATTAACATAGCTGGGCCATGTTGGCTTTAAGACCCATGAAAGACATCGGTAAAAGGCACCACAGTGATAAGTGCCTTCAGAACAGGCTTCCGTCAGCAACACAATTTGCCCTCCACAAGTTAACTGTTTCTATCCCACTCTCTTGCAGTCCTCCATCTTCCACATAGAAGACTCTAGTCCGCTAAAGACACCTCTATAATGATGAATTTTAGAAGATAACTGATGTCTAACAAACTATGTTTTTTGACCCCTGAAGTGTATAATGTTGTGAGTTGATCTTGGCTATTGTGGGCTCTGTCATCACACCTGCTGGAAAGCTTACTAGTGTCAACAGAGCAAGTGGGCCATATTTGTATATACAAATACACAGATATTTGGCAAGTACAGTCAAGTACAAAATGCTCACTGGTGCATTCTCATGGTGTGTTACATCTACAAATATGTTTGAATGTTATACAATATTTTTCCAGTTATACCAAGCGCTGTAATTTTCTTTAATGGCAGCTCTGACAGTAATTCTAGCTGTATTTCAAATCATAGATTTATCTAGTATGGACACACCATGTAATTTAAATCTGAAAATAACTATATTGCTATTGTAAAAAATACTTATATATTTGTGGATGGTTCAGTCAGTAGAAAGTTTCAGTTTACGTAACATTTATGTAAGAAGTCTCCAGTGTTCTGTTGTGGGACAAACTTTAGGGCAGAGGACGTCAGAATGTACGATTTCTCAGTAATATGACAACCTGCATGTTTTTTTTTCTGCAATTTTCTTGTTATTGATCATTTTCCCATAAGAGCACACTTCACTGAGGTTTAATCCTTACATAACGAATAGATGGTATTAATACAGATTTCTTTGTAAATGTTATATGTATTGGGAAACAAATGGCCTCTGATAAGAAAAAAAGTTAATCTAAGAGTCTTAACTTCTCAGCAAATGTTAATAAATGATGAGACAATGACACACGCACCAAGAGAAATGATAAATGTAGAGTATATTTGCATATCATATACAATGATGCACTTTAAAAATCACTTATACATATAAAGATATACTGTATTTGTATTTCTAATGCAAACATATACAAGAAAAATGGCTTATACATGTGGTGTAAAGATTCAGTTACTATTTGAGAAGCTGCTCAAAACACAAAAGGTGTGAGCCATAACCCCCGGCATGAATACATATTTAATATATAATATTATGATCCAATATAATATTATAATTGAACATATCAATGAAAATAAATAAATAAAACCATATGAATTTAATAAGTTGACTCAAACTCCCACCCCCCACCCATTCCAAAAAAAAAAAAACCTACCCCCACCCCCTATGTGTTGCGTCAGCCGGCTGCGTTACACCTGTACGAGAAACTATAGCGTCACTTCATTGTCCATTCCAGTGCATTGAGCAATTTGGTTACTGCCAGTATGGAGGGTGTGTGCATGTGTGAGCATGTTCAGAGAGGCGCAGTGAAGACAAAGGGGATCTCACAGTAAAAGCCCAGAGAGGGTCCGTATAAATGTCTCCGCGATGTTTTCAAAAGGAGTCGGGGGAACAATTCAGCTTGCAGCAAACAGTCCTCAGCCATCCATCTTTTACACTATCAACATGTACCTTTCAAATGCAGCAGCCCCTGCTGGGGTCTCCATCCCCTGCATCAATGCCCTTATATTAAAGGGAAATTAGGTGACATTGAGTTTCAAATGAGTCACTGACAGCTGCTCCGTCACTGTCGGGAGAGCAGTGACAGCGTGGCCCTCCTCCAGCACCCATCACCCAGAGCTCTGCTGATAGAGGGGTTCTGATGTGGAACCATATGAAAAATTCACTGTATGATCACTGTTCAAAGCAAATATATACCACTATGTACCACTCTCCTTTTAAACGAGGTAATACAAAATTATTTTTAATTGGTCACTCAACACTTTCATTTAACCCTAGCACTATTCCCCATTTGCAATCATTTTGTCTTGAATCAGTGTACTCACTACAGCTGTTAGAACATTTGCTGGTATTGACTGCTCTTGCTGTCCTATAGCCACTTTTCATTCCTTTGCACAAACTCCCCTGTGCACCCTGAGCATTCAGAGTGTCAGCCATTGATGGCTTATATAGTTACAGGCCACCACAATCATTTTACTGTTGGAAGGTGCAGAGCACTCCACTGTCCTCCCAAAAGGTATTTGAGACCTGCAGGAAAGAATCAAAGGGTTGCACAGGTATAAGAAAGCCCTATCTGGTTTCAAGAAGTGTGGGAGAGAGAGAGAGAGAGAGAGAGGTGAGTTTAACTTGTTGAAGTGCTGCTGGCCGACCCAGACAGATCACACACTGATCTGTCATTAAGATTTATGAAACGTGTGTGTCATGAGTGAGATGATCTGTCTCAGGGGCTCTAAAATCTGTTAAGGGTGTTGTATCTGAATCGGTTCAAAGCAAATAAAAAGTGTCCTTTGGCATGTTCGACCACAGAGAAATTGGGCGTGACCTTACCACAGATGGAAAATGAATCCAGCGCATTTGACATCACAGGCTACAAAGTGGAAAAGGGGCAATGAGGCAGTGAGGCCAAAGTTTAGTATTCTCTTTAACATCATTAACACCTTTCTGCTAAAATGGGCATGTTAAAGGTGCTGATATAGTGATGAGTGTACTTTGGCAGTGCAAAAATGGAAAACATTTAAGAAATGTCAAAATGTTACACCATAAAAAATGTAGTTATATGCTCAGTTGCAAAAAAAATAGATAGATAGATAGATAGATAGATAGATAGATAGATAGATAGATAGATAGATAGATAGATAGATAGATAGACAGACAGACAGACAGACAGACAGATAGATAGATAGATAGATAGATAGATAGATAGATAGATAGATAGATAGATAGATAGATAGATAGATAGATAGATAGATAGATAGATCACATTAAGGGTTTGCAATGCATGGTTTGGTCAAAGGGGTTTAACATCTCTCCTAGATCAACCTGGACTAATGAGGCCAGTCTGCAGGAATAGAGTGCTTGGCCAATTTGTTTGCAGTGCGTTCCAACTGTACTCCGTTTTTCCCCTCTCACGCGCTGACAGGCAGGTGAGATCAAAGCACCCGCCGAACAAAAGAGCCTCAGCGGCGATTTGTCGCGCGGACAAGAGTCAGGGGAGTCTGGGAAAGTGGGAGCAGCTCGAGCCCTGGCCCTCACATCACCAAAAGCAAGAAATCATACCATAGAAAAAGATACAACAGAAAGGTTTTGGAGGTCAGTTTATTTTTTGTTTGGATGATTAGATTATTGGTGCCTCCTTTTCTGCTGGAACAAGAACTAGTGACTGTTGACCTTTCATATGAGGTCAAAAGGGGTGCTTTTGTGTGCAAGATTTTGGAGAATTTGGAGGGCAATTAGGAAGGGTTCTGAAGAACTAACTTTTATGAGGACTTTTATGACTGTTGCAGGCAGTCAGTCTTCTTTCAGTAGTAAATTATCTTATTCTTTATTAACAATATTCTCTCTCTCTCTCTCTCTCTCTCTCTCTCTTCACACAAACTTCAACATCAAAATATAAAATCTGTAAATATTTTATTTTTGTACTTTTGCCATGGAACTGGAACATTAAATATTGTCATGAATAAATAAATATAAATACTGACCATTAGATTGAAATTAATTGACTTGTAATAAATAATGTTCCCAGCATTAATGTTTGATGTAGATAGATAGATAGATAGATAGATAGATAGATAGATAGATAGATAGATAGATAGATAGATAGATAGATAGATAGATAGATAGATGACATGGAATTTTTTTCTAATTTTTTTCTAATTCTCATGTAGGCATACAGTACATACTGTATTATGTACATACACATACATATTATTTTAGGAATTAAATTATTCCACCGGATATAAAAGCTTGTAAAATAAATACAGTGAAGTTAAAAAAAATCATTAAAGAAGCTAAATCTGCAATTAGCCCTCGTTTATGTGGGCCACTGAGATAAACTGAAGTTTGAGTCAGTGAAGTCCATCTAATTGGGAGGAAATGCGCACTTAACGTTATCGCATCTCTTGTCCTCTTCAGTGACAATTCAGGGACTGAATACGCATTCACACACCAGTGTAGGTCCATAGCAGTTGGTTCTGTTTTACATATTGACTTAAGGTGTGGAATGGGAATTTGATTTGCTTACAGAATCGACATTAATGGTGTAAAAAATGATATCCGCGACGTCTTAAAGCTCTCTGTGCAGTGCCCGCGCAAAATCAGACAGCTCCTCCTGATTATTACTGCGAGACTTGGTGGGCGGCTGTGGGCTCGTAATTAAAATGCTTCTAGAAAGAAACAGGCCGACCACATCTGAAGTCCCGCCTTCTGTCAGGATTAAACCACATCACAGCAGCGTCTCTCTTTCACACACACACACACACACACACACACACGATCATGTACCATGGTGGGTCGATACCCGGCTGTGTGTGTGTCTAGCTGTTGCATTATAAGCGCTCACAACCAACTAGTGTTTTTATTTAAAAAATAATCGTGTGTCCAAACAGTGATGTATGGACAGGGAAAGACCAATTAAGAGCTCACTCCCTGGAGGTTTTAAAGCATGCGTGTTCTCTATAGCAAACGCCGGTGTTACGCCAAAGGGCAAGCACATTTGTAGATGATGGTGCTAATTACGAGAATGGTAACCATAATGTGACCAAGATGGAAGCAATTTAGGCAGGAGCCATTTGTGCGTCGCGCTTCCACCCACTTCTGCAGCTTCAACCTTCAGTGCTAACAGCTGAAGAAGTTTCATGGTCGTATTTATGCAATGGTGCGATTCGAATATAGTTGTAGTGTAGCCAGAATACAAAATAGGAAGGAATTTCTATAAACAGCAGAATAAAGAGGTGAGTTCTTGGGGATTGGTGTTTCATCAGTTGGTGGGACTATAGACAGCAAGTCTGGACTAAACTGCCGGATGTTCTTTCCTCACATGGCAAGGATACCCGCCTGCTCTTTGCTCTGATCCTCTCTGGACTGTCATGAAGGACAAAAAAGGTCTCGATCGGTCGATTCTCTCCAGTAAAAGCATCCTATACCCCCCTTCCCGCCTGGGCCTTTTATGTGTAAGAATATCCGACACGATGCTCAACGAAGGAATGCATTTTTCCCCTTTAGAGTGTCATTGCAAAAGGAGATGAAGTCGGACATCGTGACCAAAACATGTTACTAGACCTGACTGAGCTCATATGAGCCGTTATTTCTACGTTGGACTGAGCTGCGTCAATACAAAGTTGCTCTTATACATTAATTAGTTTTATTATTATTATTATTATTATTATTATTATTATTATTATTATTATTATTATTATTTTAAAATGTGATTAGTGAACAGTATCCATGAAATGCATTTTTACAACATACACACATATAACAAAAACAAGACTAATCCACAATAAACCATAATAAACCATTGCTTGTATACACCTAAAATATTTAAAACAGGTATTGTTTTTATTTCCCCAGAATCGTGTCGCTAATTTCTCACGCATCTGTTTCAAATATGGAGCCCTGGAAGCCACATGTATACATGTGCGCATGGTCACGTTACTGTTCATTCGAGCTAAGAGTGGTGAAATTGATTTTTGATAGTGGTTGCCGCCCGAGGATGATGCGTATGCCTGTTATGACCACAACGCATGATTTTCGGATGCAGCTGTAATTTTTGGCTTTTTCTAAAAGACAAAAATCGGCTCAATGCGTGTGATGCATGTTTCTTCTTTCTTTTTTTTTTTGCACTGTGTGTAATGCTGTGTAACTTTATCCTTTACGCTGCAAACCCTCTCGGTTCACACAAGACTGATACCTTTGCCTCCCCTTTTCCTTTGTATCAATTGGTCGGGCCTCGGGCTATTGTTGCGGTGAGTTCCCTTTATTTCTGTGCGCGCGCACACACACACACACACCGTCGATCAGTGGAAATCTCACGATAGGCCTCCCTGTGAAATCCACTGCCTCTTTTTTCCTCCTCCTTCTCCTCCTCCTCCTCTTCGTCGACCAGATTAGCTCCAACAGCCTGCTTGGAGAGAGAAAGAGAGAGAGAGGGAGAGGATAGGAAGGACCTATGACCACCGCGGAGAGGAGCCCACGCTGCTGTCACCACGCCGGCTCTAATAAATGGCCACGGTCATTCCAAAGCCAGATTACGGCAGATTAAAGAGGGCACGGTGGCTCGCGTAAACTTTCCGCGTGTTTCCGCGGAGCGGCTAGCTGCGCTTTGGCCGTTGCGGCGCGGACGAATCATGATGCTGCATCTTTGATGGGACCCCGAGTGGAGGCTCTCTGCTATCCTGCGAGGTTTTGCCCGTGTCCTACCATGCCACAATGCTTATAATTCAACTCGTGGTGTTGCTCAGCGTGTTGTTGTTCGGTGGCGCGCGGGGCTCGACGGGCTCGAGGGCGCAGCCGTGTGCCGGGAGGCAACCGTGTGACCCGCGACACCGGCGCGACGCTGGAGGACGCGGTGGCGTTTACGAACACCTCGGAGGCGCGCCGCGGCACAGGAAACTCTACTGCGCTACTAAATATCATCTACAGATACACCCGAACGGGAAAGTAGACGGATCATTGGAAGAGGACAATCCTCTGAGTAAGTACATCACGTTTAATTCTTTTTTTTGGCGAATTCAAGAACGGGTGTAATTTTAAAACACGTGTCGTCATTGGTTATACAAAATGTACAGTGACAGCATCGAAATCGATCAATTCAAAAACAGACATTTATTAAAAGTTTCTAGGAGTAAAATAGAACACAAATTCGGCAGATCTTCTCAGTATCAGCAAACATGACATATTAATGTAAAAGCAATTTCGATGTAATTTCGATGAAGCGCAAAGCAACATTGGCGATGTAAACGGATTCATATTGATATTCAGTCAAGAACAGAGCCATTTAATTTGAGGAGTATACTCACTTCTATCTATCTATCTATCTATCTATCTATCTATCTATCTATCTATCTATCTATCTATCTATCTATTCGTTTTTTTTTTTTGTATTTTTTTTTATTTCTCCGTATGATTCATTTACACAATTCCTCTAGCATTCAGGAATAATTCAGTCACACTTTGTGTCTTGTGGCTGTTTTACTTATTCATTTATTTGTTCTCCAACTTGTGTCCGGTGTTTTGTTTTGGTTATCTCCAACTCTGCGGTCATTTGTCAGACGCGGGTCTCTCAATTAGCCGAACGCAAACACGGAATGGACGCGCATTTCCATATGAAAATGGGATTTAGCAGACAGTTTCACATAATGACAGAGAGCGGATGTGTTTATCCAGTAAATGGGATGATTATTCACTGGGGCTGGAATGAAGAGGAGCCATTAATCACTGAATAAACATGCACTTAAAGCGACGCTCCGTGTCGGGCTATCTAATCTGTCAGCGTGTTTGTCACTGAATTGGTTTTGTCGGGAGTTGCTCTGTGAGTTGTAACTCAATCAGCGCGACTAGCATGCACAAAAAATAAACAGATGCGTCTGTGATCATGGCAAAACACGCAAAGCTTTTAATTGAGAAAGGAAAAAGGAATTATATGGTATAGGAAAAGGTGCGCATAGTTTGGGGACTGTTTAAGGAAAATATAAATCAAAATCACATTTTTGTTTCCTCTTCTTGTTAATACAGTAATACATTTCAGGCTGATAATTAAGCCATCATTTGAAGTACTGGTAATATAACGAGTCATTTGAAATTCTATAGTCCCTTAAACAAGAGAGGCTGGGAGGTAGGGAGAGAGAGAGAGAGAGGGAGGAAGAGAAATGTTTGCACTTTACTCTCAAGGGTCACCAACAGGAAAATACTGTATCATATTTCAATCATTTTCAGCAATATATGCACTGACAGTAAATTGCTGTGATGCCGTGTAATTCGACACGTTTCATAGAATTATGTAAATCAAAAGAACATTTCTGGTTAATTTAGACAGCAATTGAATGTAAAAACATATTTCTTTTATTCTTTTCAGGTATATTAGAGATCACAGCAGTGGATGTTGGAGTGGTAGCCATCAAGGGCCTGTTCTCTGGAAGATATTTAGCCATGAATGAGAAAGGTCGCCTATATGCTTCGGTAAGGGTTACATCACACACACACACCAAAAAAAAAAGAAAAAAAAAAGATATAGATCTGGAGATGCAAAGCTACTCATAGGCTCAGATGACACATAAGCAATTTGATTCCATCGCCACATGGTGGTGTTTTCATGGATAACCAGCATGCCCACATGTTACCCTATTAAGATGAATATAAAGCATTTTTACAGCTTCAAAATGAAAAGGAATGAGGTGAATGAGGTTGCCATAGCCATTGTTTGCAGGTTATGGAGAATGTGAGAGGCAGTTCTGATTTCTGGCCTTTGATCTTTAACATTATCCATTGTGAAGAAAATAAGACAGGTTTTGTGGTTTTTGGCAAATACAGAATTACAAAGTGATCATTTTAGGCAGATGCCTAAGGTCCCATTACCTGTACAATTGTGTAACCCACTAAAAGACATTTTTATCACTTATTAAATTGAAATGAAAATGTGCTAATACATATAGATAAGACATTATATGTGGCTGACAATCATTCCATGCAATTAATGAAATGAATGTCCATATACTGAAAAAAAATCTTTTAATCTCATAAAAATAGTCATTATCAGACCTTCGTTTCATGCCCCTTCTAAAAATCTAACAAATATTTATTCCATGCATTTTCAGGAAGTCTTTAACAAGGAGTGTGAATTTCTGGAGCGCATTCATGAGTTAGGCTACAATACTTACGCTTCACGGCACCACTCCACGACTCAGCACTCAGGATCCACTGGACGGGGCAACAAGCATCGGGCTTTTGTCAAGAAGCAGTGGTACGTGTCTATTAATGGAAAAGGTCGGCCCAGGAGGGGCTTTAAGACGAAGAGCACGGACAAAGCTTCCCTCTTCCTGCCCCGTGTTTTGGGCAACAAGGACCATGAGATGGTCTCACGTCTCCTGGACAGCAGACAAGATGAGACGAGCCATCAAAGATCCCGCATGGGTCGTGCCGAACGAAGGAGTCGAAGGCACAAGGAGCCCAAACGCCACGGCAGAAGGGGTAACAGGCGCAATTCTGGCCACAAAAAAGAGACTTCAGACTGAAAGTTGGAATAGACAATTTCAAGCAGGACCTTTCATGGCTATATGCTATCATTTTAAATATAAAGATCTTTTCCTTATATTAAGAGAAGCATTTTCTCCTTTATATTTTATTTCTAAAAAAACAAACCCAACAACTTGCATTTGATATGTAAGGACAGTCCAAATGCATTTATATGACCAAAACTGAATACTGCTGGATGTTTTCAGACATGTGCATTGGGAGTTGTGTATTGTAGAAAGATGTATAGTCACTTTCAACATTTTTTTCCATTCTTAAGCAAATAATTTTTTAAAAGATAAAATTAGGGAAATTTGGATAAAAGTGCCGAAGAGGTGTTATATTGTTGGACTAAAAGACTGTATAGATAAGGTGTCCAGAAAAGCACTTTTTATCACATTAACCTGTGTAGTAGGTGACAAAGGTACATGCGAAACAGAGGGATTTTTACAAAATGTACATGTGATAGTCTACTGTCCTTAAACTGCAATGAGAAGTACTTTGTATATTACTAATGTTATGCATATTTATTTTGTCCATGTGTTAAGTTAAGTTCAATAATAACCTAATCATTGTCATTACCTTTAGAAGAAAATCATGTTGTTTTGTGCTCACTTGAGCAGAAGAGTGAACATGGTTTCTCTGGGTTGCTATCCAAAAATACTTTTCATTTGTCTACAACTGAGAAGTTAATATATCATTGGTCACTTGTAAAGTTGTGAATGATTTTTTTTAAATGTATCGAACACTGTAATATGTGGCAGCGTATAGTAAAGATGTGCTGTTCAACACTGAAAGCTAAACATGTGGAGGAATGTCACCAATAAATTATATGGAAATATAGATACATATACATGTTGCATTTAAGGTTTCTAATTAAAAAAAATCTATCCCTTGCAAAGAACATGCAATTTGTACAGCTAGAACTAAACAGAAACCTTAGATTTTTAATGTTTTAATATTTAATCTTAAACTGAATGTTTATAGTCTACTAATGTATTTATTTCTGAATGATGCTATAGATTTTGCTTCTTGAAAACAATCAAACTTACATATAACATATCATTGATTCTCAGCCATATTTATCATAATGAATAACGCATTTAGTTTTCGGGTAAGCTGTTAATTCCTACACAGCTCACCTGTAAAAGTGATCAAATGGGTACAGACGTATCTAAACAGGCTCTCTAAAAGGGACTCTCTCTTGGGATGGCCTCCTTTCTACTCATTCTGCAGTAAGAAACTTCATCTGCAAGAATTTCTTTTTAAAAAGGGGATAAAATTGTCTGTACAACTTTATAACCTGCAATGCAGATTGTACCATTTGATTGATTAAACGTGGTAAACGTGGGTTGAAGAGGCTCAAGAGGTTTGCAGCTTTTGAAATCTATACGAGAAAAGTGAAATGTTACCCTATACTTTTGAAAGCTTTCTGGTGGTTGACAATGGCTTATCTCAGGGGGAACCTGGGAAGCTGTGCTGTCTGAGACATTCTTTTGCCGTTTTTCAAAACAGCTAAAGCTGGCAATGTGGAAAACAAGGCAAATCTCTAGAGAATGTGAAAATTGTTCCATAGAAATGGTTACACTTTGTTATAGTTTGATGGGAATGCTAAAATCTAATGTTACCTAAAAGGCATGCAGGAAAATGCGTGGACAAAAACTCTTGATCTCTGATACATGTAATTTTTTTTAAAATAAGCAGCTACACCTTTGCCTTTGCAAATAAATGACCTATATATATATATATATATATATATATATATATATATATATATATATATATATATATATATATATATATATATATAAAGTTTACTTTCAGTTGGCTATTATTTGCGAGTCACTTTTTGCCTTTTTTTATTTAAGGTTTTTCCTCTCATATTTCACCTTATTTCATTAATAATTTTAATACATGAAAATATTTAAATTATGTAGAAATGCATTATAAGAGTTTTTATTAAGGCAACCAATATAATTAATAATAATGATTTTATAATTAAAACATGTGTTATATTTATGAAGCATGGTTACAAAGTAGAATAATAATAAAAAACAATTCAAGCTTTAAATAGATTGTTGAAAATTGTTCTGTAAAATGTGTTATATAAAAATATGTACAATATGTAAAGAAAGAAAGAAAGAAAGAATGAAAAAAAGAAAGAAAACGCAAAAACAACAATGGCAACAATTTTGGCGTGCTCACTGGTGCTTGCTCTTCGTATCTATTCAGGCACACTTTGCTATTGAGCGTTATTAGTTCAGTGGCAGACAGGGCTAAGCTGAGGTCCAGAGGTGACGCCTTCAGCTGACCTGAGCTCAGTAATAACGGCTCTGCCGCCATGTTAAACAGCAAGCGAGACGCTCATTAACGCGGCTGAGAAAAAAACACCAAAATCCGACCCTCTCCACTCCCCTCCGAGCTCGAGTGTGCATCCTCGGGTCAAAAATAAATAAATAAATAAATAAATAAATAAATAAATAAATAAATAAATAATAGAGTTCATATTTTGCGAGTGGACCGAGCCAGCAGTACTGAATTTTGCAGAAGCAGATTGGTATGCGAATTAGCAAAATATTTTTTTTTCGAGTTCTGTACATGTGACATTAAGAAATAAAGAAAGCAAGAAAAAAAGCAAGCAAGCAAGCAAGCAAGAAAGAAAGAAAGAAAGAAAGAAAAATTCATTCAGTCATTCAGTTGATCAAAATCCATTCCTACTCATTTTTTCCCACGTTTATTTATCATCTACATTTCAGGCTTATATAATTTCACACCCGATGTATTGTTCTTAGAAAGAGATGCAGGGCAGTGTGAAGATCCTCTGTTAATAATACATTTTATATCCAAACTCTAGGATAGCGCATGAAGAAATGTCACCAGTAAGTACTACAGTCTGCATGTCGGCATTTAATGGGTTCATTTAAAAATCTGCATATAACAAATAACAAATGCAATTTTCAGTGTTAGAACTAAACAGGGACTAAACATAATTTAGGCGTTTTTTTTTGGGACTTGAGATCTTAATATGTTGTAACTGACCAGAAAATTCACGTTCACAACTTGTCGAGTTAATCCACTATTAATTTTTCTCTGAACAGCCCAACTCTAGGTCTGTCCAACCACATGCATAAAACACACAATTGCCTGACGCTAATGGTCAAGTCTAAACATTATGTTTAACATTTGTTCACACTTAAGTCGATCACTCAATCCAATGTTTTCACAAATTACCAGAAGCGCAAGGTTCAGGGTAGTGGAAACTGCTCCAATTAAAATCAGGGCTATTCAGGCTCCTTCCCCCGTGGCCCGAGGGTTTCAGAGCGCCGGTCCTCGTGCGTGGCTAATTGGTATGGTCGGGAATTCCTGTGCTATTGACCCACTGGGCTCTGGAGGGGGAGATTTGGTTGGTGCAGACAGGCCTCCTACCGGCCATGTGCATGGAGCTCGGAGTTCAGATGACCTCTGCTTTGCAGGGAGCATTCCACCTTCGCTACGGGGTACCGATTGCTTCCCTGTCATTCTCTAAACTCTTAATAAGGGACACTAGTAAGATACTGAGACACACTGTGTCAACATCCTTCATGCAGAAATAACTCTGATTTACGCAAACTATGGGGACTTTTCTGTGATGAGAAGAATGACTCGTGCATTACGGAAAAAAGTCAAAATTCCAGTTGTTAGGTTTGTCCAATGGCTTTAATTTCCTACGCCGACTTTATTTTTTTTAAGGGCAAAAATAAGTAAAGGTACTGCATCTCAGTCTTAGAATTCCGTCACAAAAGTTTTTTTTTCCGATGAGAAATGAAACAGGAAAGAAAAGTCCAACTAAACAGGTTCTCTGCGCTTGCGACAAAAACATACTATTTTCTCGTTAATTAACCAGGATTAGGAAAAATTACTTGCGACGTCATTAGTTATGAAATTAATTTAATAGTGAAAATATTGTTAATAGTTCCAATTCACTTTCATTTTAAAGGCATTTTTCGTAGTGTAGTTTGCTATAACATTGTCAATGGCATTTTGCTTCTGAGCAGTTTCTGATTTATTATTATCGATAGGCCTGTTTTGATTTTTGTAAATAAGTATTTGAACATTTTTTTTTATGTTGCTATAATTCATGTTTTATAATGTTCACAATACAAGTTTTTAGTACATCTTATTACAATAAATAAAATGGAATACGGTTTTCAGTTATTACGGCTACAGGAAGAAGCAGTGCTGTAATTTCTATAAATGTCCTATAGAGGGCAGCACTGCTTATCAGATCTATGTAAATATGTGCCGCTCAAGTACATTAAAAAAAAAAGAAGACTGCCATCTCTCTAGAGCCAAACAGCAGGATCACAGGGGCAATAAGCTCCAGCTGTCTTTGCAAAAGATCAAGAGGCAACGGGATGGGATACAACGTCTATGTTTTCTCTTTTTTAGGGATCAATGGTGCAGTAGGCAATATAACAGAGGCTTGTTGATTGCCATGGGCTATAATCATGCCGTAGAAAGGGCGAAGAAGACAGAGAGAGGGAATCCTAGTCCACTTTCTCAGCAAGCCCAAAACTTAACCCCCCAAAAGAATGGTATAATAATCTGTTAATTCATTTGACTTCGGGTAAATAGTGATCACTGAATCCGCTGGTTGAATGGTTTAGTTATTATTAGAGGCACGGCTATTACTATTTCTATTTAATTCTACATATATTTTTCTAAATGTATGTTAACAGAATTAACAATAATAAATAAATCCGAATACATTGTTTTATGTAAAATACAAAGTTTATTAAATTGCTGTATACGTGGAAAAATAATTTCCACGATTTTTTAATTAGATCATTTCAATGTGTCTTAAATGTTAATTACAACGACAAGGAATACAGCTTTCTTATGATATCAAAGAGGAAAATTTCCTCCGACGTAGAATTAATTTTCTGAACGGAGTCGGGCTGCAGCACCATGGAGAGCGGCCGCCCTCAGCCGTTATTATTATGATTATTAAACGTGAGCTAGAAATAGAGACAAAATATCCTACAGAAAAAAGGCCTGTCAATTCTATTTAAGATCATAAATTATTTAATCTGTACACCGACACAGAAAAATCCAGTCATCGTGATCACATACTACGGTATATATAGATCGCAGATTTTTTTTTTTTAGCAGAAACGTAATAATCCAAAAGGTACGTATATAACGCAAAGCCAAATATATTTATACATTTAATATTTAACAGATAATATTCTTAAAGCAAAACGAACCAACGGACACAGCAACGACACGCCTATTCAATTGGTATTATAATAAAATCTGCCCCCCAACAATGGAGCGTTTTTGATCACTGCCTGAGTCCACAACGTCATACAAGCGTCCCAAACTAGACACACACGAACAAAGATCAAACAACGGTTTTCTGTGTGCAAAGGACCTCCATCAGCGGGTAGCATTAGTGAACCATCCAACCTTGTATTGGAGGTTGAGCAAACTCGGGCAACAGTTTGAAATCTAGAAGCATTTGGGACATTTCAGTTTGATGTCTTGGAATAAAGAAAGGGGGTCCTTTCAATAGACAATGAGGTGTAGCCAGACGTGAACGTGAGAAAACGTGTCATGACACGGGGACATCTGCAGTTATGTAGGATATTATGTAGAAAAAAAATATATATATATATATGTAAATTTCCCTTTGGGATGAATAAAGTATCTATCTATCTATCTATCTATCTATCTATCTATCTATCTATCTATCTATCTATCTATCTATCTATCTATCTATCTATCTATCTATCTATCTATTCATCTGTCTGTATATCAGTGATATACATACACTGACGAATACTATAATTAAGCTGCATTAACATCATAATTCGACTCAGGCTTCTATAGCTCTCAGAAATAAAGGTACCAAACTGTACGTTTCCTTGTCGCTCGCTTTCGTATACATAACTTTACTTTCAAAATGACTTAGAACCAGGCCTAAAGGACTAATGAAAGGACAAATGAATGCACCACATTTTTCTTCGTATGGTATATATACTGTATAAACCTGCACTCTGGATGGTACCATCAAGTACTTTATTATGTATTGCATATTTCTTTTTACTGAAATAGCCAAGCGGATATGATGATGGCAGACAGACAAATGTCATAAAGTAATGTCAAATATTCTTCTGTAAATTGTTTTTTTGTTGAGCAGAATGCGTCTTTGACTTGGAAGAGTGAATATAGCCTAAACTTATGACCTAAGGCACATAACTGGACCTTTGGTACCTTTATTCTAAAAGCTAATTAAAGGTACACCACATGCACATTTCTAGTTCAAATATATACTGCTAAAGATATAACCTTTGAATGGTACAACACGAGCGTACAGTTTTGTTCTGAGTATGAAGAGTGAGGACGCGAAGCGACACGACATGTCGTTAAGGCTTTTAATGACTCCTGTGGTTTTTAGGTTTACGTTGCTGCATCAGTAGGGAGCGCGCATTAGAGGTCCACACCGGCCTGGGGCCACACACAACAGAAAGCTTGACTCATAGTGTTGATGTTTTAGCGGTTTCCATTTTTGTGTCCCCCACGCTGCTGCAATGACGCACAACATTCACAACATGACCACTCGACAAACGGTCAGTCTGAGTGATCTCCGTGCTCTGAGCATGTCAGTGGGAACAACCACTTTTTATGTCTGCAATCAACATCAGACAATAGACCACACCACATTGCGCCTGTTCCTTTGCGGAGAAGTTAATCACAGCTAAACCATGTACACTTGTTCTCTCAGAAAAAAAGGGTACTAAGCTGGACTTTACGGGCACCCTTATGTTCAGTACGTTTAATATGTATATTTAGCCTGGAAATATAGATACAGTGTACTTTATGCATTGATTTAATGTGAATAAACAGAGTAAAGGTTTAAAGGCACAATTTATGCATTTTTCTGTTTTATATGCTTTTTGTTCTGAGAGTGCATTGTTCTCACAGAGAACATGAGTCAATTTCCTTTTTTGGAGACCAGTCTTTAATTAGCATTTGCAATGAATTAAACCTGACTTTTGTTTTTTCCTATTATTGTTCATTTATAAAACTGCCTCCTGGCTGACACAGCGGTTTGTTATCTTGGTGATTTCCGATTTCGACATCCTCTCAAACATAAATAAATTATTTAATCTCTCTTGGGGAGCTGTAACCGAAGTGACTATAACTACTTGCTTCTAAGTAGCGCGACCAACTGGATTATTTCCACCCACTTTATAACGCGCCATAAAACTTTCATTACCTTTAAAGTGTTGTTATGACGGTTTTGTTGAATGAGAGCGCGCACTGACGCTCGCACGCACGCACACACACACGGTCGCGCTTGACCAATCGCACGCACGCGCGCTGCCTCCTCGCTAAACCCCACTGCTCATATGCGCGTGTGTTATAAGGACTCGGTCCGCTGTCAGTGGTTCATGTCTCCCCGTGATGCGGAGCTTGACGCGTGATGTAATTTCTCTGCACGCATAAATATAGTCGTCGGGCTAAAAAAGCGCGGCATGGAGTTTTGTTGCTGAGCGGTGGTAAAGTCACTTCGGACCTGCACACTTGGACTCGAGTGATTTCAGGGCGCTCGCGGTACCACATCGAGCGCGACTTCATGTCGCTCAACAGCTCGAGCCGCGGCTTCGCCTGTGAGTAAGCGCTTTTGCTCTGTGGAATCTTTATTTGGGGGGCGGCGAGGGGGACCGTGAACACAAAAATAGACAAAGAGCTTATTTTTAGCGTATTTGAACTCCTGCAGTCAGTGACGCGTGCCTCCGTGTTGGTCAGGAGGATGAGTGTTCATTCGGCCCTCTTGCCGTTACTGGTGTTGGGACTTGTGGCGAGCTCGGTGCGTTGCGCTCCTCTGCCCGTGGAGCGACGCTGGGAGACTCTTTACTCGCGCTCTTTGGCCCGGATTCCCGGGGAGAAGCGAGAAGTCAACCGGGACAGTGACTATCTCACGGGCATTAAGAGACTGCGGCGCCTCTACTGCAACGTGGGCATTGGGTTTCATCTCCAAGTATTACCCGACGGTAGGATTACTGGGGTGCACAACGAAAACCGTTACAGTAAGTTTCATCACGTAGGCCTATTTTGAGCTGAGTGCTTAGGACATATTAGGATACTTTAATTCTTTCAGTACTAGATGATGGAAATTAAATCTGTTCTGCCTGATGTCAATATTTGCCAACCAATAAAAGGGAAAAAATGTATATTCTGAAATATATTGGTCCAGTGATCTGATGTGCGGATCTGCCTAAGCCCCTATCTATTTTCTAGTCTAACTAATCTGGTGATACAATAGATGACTAATGTGCACACTGTAAATCGCTTTCGGCTGCTTTATTTTGTCTTATTGTAAAACAAAACACATGTGGAGGCGAGTCAACATCTGGGTCCATGAATGATTTCCGCATCCTCATAATACCGCACAGGTTTTGACATGAGGTGGGTCGGAACTGGGCCAACATGTAAAGTTGTTCCCAAAGTTTGGCCTGGGACAAAACCCATCTGTTAGGGAAGATTAATCCCAAATTCGTCTGTATGAGTCTAATTAATGGCCAACGCAGATTAAGGTGTTTAACGACAGCAGACGGAGGGTATAATAAGCATGTCTGTTATTACTACACTTGCTATAGCAGTTGCTCAGCAGTCAAAGAGCAACGCTCCAGGCACTTGTGTATCCAGTATCGATATTGAGATTTGTTTTGTGTCCCCACGGACTATTTTAAGGCATGACATAAAACTGAACGGGGATACATTACATATACGTTTTCATGACATACGCAGGAGCTTCGCAGCACCTCTATAAAGGGTAGGAGGCAACATCTAAGTAGGACGCACACATTTAGCCTATATTAAACAGAAATGAGGCAAAGGTTGTGTGCCAAATGTTAAAAAAAGTTTTCCAACACATCTGTCTTAACTTCTTAATATTTACTTTATTTACTTCGTATTTCCTTGGGAAAGTGATCACAAAAATCTAATAAGGCTCTAATAAAAGGGTGCAACCATGGATGAAGGCAAAATATCTCTATATGTTAGGGAAAAAATGTGGTGGAGATATATGTATGGAGTTCGAGGTCGTTTACACTTTTTAGATGTTTAATATAGTCTGTATATGTGAATGTATATGCGAACATGGTATATGGTTTTTAAAAAGACATCGAATTCCTCGAATTTGGCCTAACGTCCGAGATATAGATATGCCATTTTGAAGGTTGCCTCATAAAGCTCCATAAAGCTGATATTCAGTGATCACAAAAGTGTAATAAGCTGAGGAATCGAAACAGTTTGCAAGTATGGAGGAAGACTAAATATCTAAACACAGAATGATAATAGGTGTAGCTTGCGAAATGTTCCACAGGCGGAAAGTGCAATTTCCTTCAAGAAGGATGCTGTAGCGTCCTAAAATGTAAACAATCCCAACACTTTACAAATGCAACAGCCCGATATGGCTACAGATATGCGTCACCCAAGGTCATGCATGTATTTTGTTGTTGGTCGCAGGTCTTCTTGAGATATCTCCGGTCGAGCGCGGAGTCGTGACACTGTACGGCGTCCGGAGCGAGCTATTCGTGGCCATGAACAGCAAGGGGAAGCTCTACGGATCTGTGAGTGCATGAAATGATTTACGGCTGGTTTCCGCCTGTAGATTTGCTTATCGGTGCTCTATGGCACGTCACCCTTTTCAAGAGTTATACCCCCCCAAACCCCCACCCACCCCTCCACGCCCAGCCTCCTCTCTTGTCTATCCTGAGATTGCTCATAGTTGTGTTTTGGTTGTGGGCCCGGATAAACCCGGGAGCGCAGTACATCACTTAGACGTGTGCATTCCATTCTTAGCATTGCGGCCAGGAGCGCACACTTACTGTCCTGCTCCAGAGTAAAGTTGAACTGGCCAAAGAGACAGGACCACCCACACTGGGTGTATAACCAACACACACACATCCCAACCAGCCCATCCCAAATCCACCCAAAATACTGACTAGCAGTTTCAGATTGACTTGATCTGCACATAAAAATCCTTTATGGCCACAAATTG
Source organism: Hemibagrus wyckioides (assembly GCF_019097595.1). Classification (NCBI taxonomy): domain Eukaryota; kingdom Metazoa; phylum Chordata; class Actinopteri; order Siluriformes; family Bagridae; genus Hemibagrus; species Hemibagrus wyckioides. Next base: position 6,073,892 of record NC_080719.1, read on the forward strand.
CGTTAGGACTTTCCTTAAAGATATTTTAAAAATATTTATCCTTTGATTCAACATTTATGTGGACCAATATTGTGATTAGGCTACTCATCTTGAATATCAGGGGTTGGTCGAGATACTCATGATGGCATAGGCACTTGAAATAAATATAAATAGTACTAAGGAGTACCCTTCCTTGTCGCACTACCTTTAATATATTTTACCTAGAAAGTACCTAGTATTTAGAAAGGTGCGGGTATCCTTAAAATCTAAAAGTAGTCAATTTTATGATTTTTCTACAATTCATGTTTCAAATTCAAGTTACACGATCCATTAAACTAAAGGTAAAAATGATGTATCCTTCGGGGAATCTCCAAGCGAGGAGGAAAGGTGCAGTTTAGTGCTATTTTTTGCGTTATTTAAACGTTATGCCCTTTTGTTATGCATATTATTTCACTGCTCTGCCTTACAAATTACAGAATGATGTTTTTTCTGTAAGATTTATATGATCCCAACCTTCCCCATCTCTTTTTTTTCCGTCTAAGGCGCAGTACACCGACGAGTGCAAGTTTAGAGAGACGCTCCTGGCAAACAACTACAACGCGTACGAGTCCATGGCATACCCGGGCATGTACATCGGACTGAGCAGGACAGGCAAAACAAAAAAAGGAAACCGAGTGTCAACAGCAATGACGGTGACACATTTCTTGCCGAGAATCTAAACGAACAAGGAAGAAGGCACAAGACATGCAGCCAATGCGGGGGGCAAGACCGGACGATGCACTTTCTACAAATCTTACACACGAGGTCAAGTGTATCGCATTATTACTATTATCATTATTATTATCATGTATATTAGCCTATTTATAATCGTTCGTTTTATATTTCCTTTTAAACAGCCTCTTTCTATGAGTGGAAAAAAACACTTTTAATTTATTTGTTTATTTATCCTTTCTGCTGCTACCGAGTGTTTAATAACTGAAATTCCTACAATTAACTACAATATGGATTTTTTGCACTGTTGTTTTTTTTTGTTTGTTTATTTCTTTTAAAAACTTTTAAAGTTAAGGAGAACAGTGGTGGAGGTTTTGTCCCTCAAAATGAAAGCTAAAACTTAGGCTACGTCTAAAACCGCATTGAACTACACCGAACCACACCTGCGCATGCGTGTAAATTGGCGCATGCAAGCTACTATTCTGACCTACTGTTTAGTATACGTTTTGGACGTAGCCTCATGGTGGAGTGCATGAAAGAAAGAAATACGAGTTACACCCACGGAAGAACTCGTCAATATGACTTGGACGCATTATTATTAGAAGTACCGTTGGCTATGAATTGTGATGCTGTGGCTAGGTGTAGTCTTGGGAAGATGCAAAGACAAAGCATATAATTGTGGGGAAACCTTACAGAAACCACTGTCTCAGAAATAAATGTATCAAATTGTACTTGTCACATTTGTACCGTTATAACGTATCTTTTACCTGGGAAGGTGCATGAGGTTTATCTTTAATTAGTCTTCAGAGTAAAGGTACATCACTCCTTAAAATCCAATCATGTACCATGCTTAAAGGTATAACAATACATATTGGTACCACTCCAGTGACAAGCAAAACATCAGTTTGCTCCCATTATTTCTGAGATTTTATTTTATATTCAGTTAGCTCCTAGAAAATTTGATATAAGTTACCTGAACACGCTCCAAGTCATATTCATGACTTCGAAAGTGGCATATGTGAATTGCAGGATTAGCATGAATACAGGATTAGTTCAAGTTTCTTGACTCGTGAAATTGTACCAACCCCAATGGTATTACGCACTGAAGCCATTGTCCAATGTCCGAGCTCTGGGGGTCTAACCGAAACAGTATCGGCTTACTCTCGGCCACTGAAAGTGGGCTGTTGAAGTTCTACACCCCTCAAATCTGTTTTTAGCTCTGCTCCAGTGGGGTGGGGTGGGGGTGTGGGAGTCCTGTGGGGTGGGGGGTCTGAACTCTGAACTTATCTGCTGTCAATCTTTGTCAGATCTATAGAGGAAGGTATCTTCAAGTAAAATCCAGACCACCTCATACAAATGAAAGTCAGTTCAGTCTTCCCTGTGGTACAATATGGGCCATGCTGGTGTTCAGGGAAGCGTTAAACAATCAGTATTCATATGTACTGATAAAAGAACATCAGATGTATAGAAAAGTGGCCACTTTACAACGCAATCCTCAAAGACCCCCTAGACGGACATGTTACTTGTTCCGAGCTCTCAGCACACTTGTACCACTTATTCAATGTTCTTGATTGCTTGGTGGAGGTGTGTTCAGGTCTGGGATAAAGCAGAAATGCAGGAAAAGTCAGGTTGAGAAACACTATTCATATTCATCTTTTTTTCTTTTGTTTGTTTCTGTGGTTCATTCTTTTATTTATTATTATTTTTTAATTAATTTTATATATGTTTAAAGGAGACATATGTCCCTTTCAGTCATCCTCTACCTCATAACGTTGTTGACCGACAGACTCCTCTTCCCGGTTTTGCTGACAGCAAATGTTTTTCCTGTTGCTGCATCGCCCCTCGGCTGAAGTCCTGGAAGGCCACTAGCTGCGCCTTGTCACGTTTGAGCTATCTTTACCCTGTGATTTACTTTTAGAAATGATAATCATGGTGGAAATATTTGAAGACAGCTGTGAGACTGCACTATATGCTAGACCGGTAACCCTATATTTTTCTTTATATATTTTGTTAAATAGAACATTGCGTAATTGGTGAAATGCCGAGTGGCTGCTTTTTAGGTGGGGTGTTTCAGGAGAAGTAGGCTAACTGCTATAACAGAAAGAGGTTTATCAAATCCATTTCGGACTGACAGAGATGATCTCGAGTGAAGCATTCCTTTTTATTATTTTTGTTTGTTATAGGTACAAAATTAAATTAGCATGAAAATCATTTGAGAATGTTCTTTAATTCATTGAAGTCACATGTTTTGTGTTACATGGTGAATGTGGATAGGGATATGTGGATGAGTGGATTGATTGGGGTGATTGTGACTGAAAATCTTGTTAGGCTGACTCATGAACGAAAGTCTTTATCAAAAAATCACAGCCATATCTATTGAGACATCTTGTGAAAGAAGCAGAGGAACCTGTATTACAGTATTTGTTGAAATTCACTCTGTTGCATTGTATAATTCCTCTGCATTACTAATGATCATGTTTCTTTTCTTCCTGACTTTGTGGAAATATTCATTTTGTTTGATTTACCTGAAATGTTGTTGCGTCAGAGGAGCCATTTCCCTCTCCTTACTTCTTCCTTTCCTAGAGCCGTGTCAAACCTCTTTCCAAATGGAGCTGTTTTGCATCATTGTGGATATTGTTTACAATTGGCTGGATGCTCAGTGAAGGCAAATAGCTTCTCTGACCCTCATCATGATCTGGAACAGATACAAATCAACCGGACTAGATTTGCTTAACCAAAAGTGTGCAGCATCAACAAGCACAGCCGAGAACTCCGATGGTAGCAAGAATGCATGAACAGAAATGCATCATTGCCTAGTCTAATCAGCCACTCCACAACCACCTCTAATAGCCTAATGTCCATTTTTATGAGTTGTACTTAAAAACAATATGAACAGTATGAAAATAAACAATTCATTTTTATTTCTGACAATTCCTTTACGCCCATTTCTCCGCATCTCTGGTGAAGCTGTTGGACTGTCTGTCTGAGTCCTGTGGTGGTGTGCTCTGAACCTTGTTGTAACATTTACCAAATATTGTCTGTAGTTTTATACAGTTCCTGTTCAACATTGTGATGTATGTGCTGTGCACATGACAATACCCTAACTTAAGTGGAAGTTAATAAAGCTCAGAACAAAAAAAAAAAAAAAAAAAATGAGCTGTGTTCTTTTAATGCCTCCCTTTAGAAGAAAAAGCAGGGCTGAGCAGAAGCAAGGTTTAACCCGTGTCCACAAACCACATCCACAGCTGGCATACTGTAGCATCATCTTAACCAGGCATCAATAGTCCATGGTCACATAAAACACTAGTAAGAATAGGCCACTTTGGAGTTTAAGTATAGAAAAAAAGTTTGCTGGTGAGCCTAAAAATACGCTTGCAGACACTGCTAGACTATGCGTGGGCAGCATTTCTGCAGGGACAGCAGTGCCAAGTCACTGTCTTGCCTTTGTTTACTTCGTCCAGGGCCTGGTTTGCAGATTGGGCGGCTTTTACAGGCCGAACGGTTACTCCCAGGAGTGTAATCCTCCCCCTTTAGTTCAGTAAGATTGATGCAGTAGACGCCTGGGAGGGTGCAGGAGGGAACGAGACTCTGCCCTTCCAAGCATGCACTTCCCTGAAAGGAGAGCTAAGGAGAGGGCCCTTCCTTATTCTTTATTCTGAGTGTTGACTAATGAAGTTTTTTTCTAGACTTCTACAGCAAATTTGCTTTCTCTGATTTGATCATTAAAACTCATAATTCTTAAACAGTTCATGACAATATACCACCCGGCAAGTCCAAATCAGTTTACTGAGCATAATATAGATGACATTTACAAACCAATTCTCTCTCTGCTTGAAGTAATTTCGGCACAGGGGTGTATAAGCTGGCAGGCTTGTCTCTATTTACAAAGATCAGCATATAGAAATCCCTGCAAAGCTCCAAAGTCTCTCATTTTAATGTTAGCGCTTGCCACCAAATGGACAACAGAAATAGATCTTGGGTCAACAGGACTCTGACAGTGGACTTGGATGTCTACAGAAGCATGAAAACCATTTAACTGTTTATATCTGAAATCACTGAGGTCATAGTGGAGGTGTAGTTAGGCACACGTTAATAAAAAAGCAGATCATGACTCCTGATTTCTAAGAAAAAGCACCCTTGCAGATCCATTAAGATTCTCATCATCCATGTCTAGCAACAGGAATGACTTTCAAAAGGTTCTTTTGATAGTGTCGGTGAATCCACAGCATCCGCAAACTTCTATTCAAATAAACATCGTGCCACAACAAAAGAGCAGGCAAACAGAGACAGGTGTGGTCACTTAATACACAACACAAGTATTCCTGGCCATGAGCTGGAGCTAAATGGAGCTCTGTCATTGCCTGAAAGAATGACAGCTTTCTGCTCCAATAAACGGAATGTATGAGGGCTGTAAAGGCCCCCCTTAAAATAGCTGCCCTATTCCACCTACCTGCGTCAGCTCCGTCGTCTGTCAACCAAATAAACATTCAACCGCCTCTCAAGTGCCTCTTCTCCACTAAACAGTTTGGCCCCGAAACTGCCTTTATATTACAACAAGCCTTTCAAGTTCTCCAGCACAAAGACTTCACAAGGCACCCCAATGACCGAAACAGCTCACAACGATGCGTTTGCTAACAGGAAGTGCATTGGCTGCTAATTGACCAGTTGGTGATTGGTACTCCAGGAGAAGAGCTCAGGCAGATGTTGGGGAAATGGAGCTGCTAGTGCTTAGCTAATTTGTATATACACACCATCTACTGTAACAGAACATGGCACATATTCTTATGATGATAGTAATGTTAGACTATAGGTTAGATATTAGAAAGTATTTAGTCACACCACTAGTAGAAGTGTTTTAGACTTTAAATCATGCCATAAAAAGTGTTATAAATAAGTCGTTGATTTGTTGCTCCATAGTAAAATCAGTGCATACTATTAGAACTGAACATTCAAATTTGGGTTAACCACTGTATCAGGTGATCTCTGTTTTAGCTTTTAATTTCTATTCAGCCATCATGAAACGATAGAAGCTTTTTAATTGGTTGTTTATTTATTTGTACAAAACTGTCTTATGTTCTTTACTTGTAGCTGTGAAATTAAACATTTTTTTTTTCATCATATATGGTATGTCTGTGGATAATTCTGTTTCCTGCCTAAACCCATTTTGTCCCATTTAAATGAAGCGTAATGATGGGGGGCTTCTTATGTAGGTTTCAGTCTCCACCTGTGGGTTAATCTGTGGGTTAATTACAAGACTGGTTTTCCGATTCTGCATCATTTCCGATGTTAAGATAAAAATAGGAAGGATATGATTACAGAAGAAACAGCCAATGTTAAAGTAAGAGATAAGGAGATAAAACTGTCTATCTATCTATCTATCTATCTATCTATCTATCTATCTATCTATCTATCTATCTATCTATCTATCTATCTATCTATCTATCTATCTATCTATCTATCTATACTAAAATAACAGCAACAGAAAACTTTCTAAGCATATATTCCTAAACTGATGATTGTTAATTAAAAGTTAAATCCTTTAGAGCTCTGCAACTGTCTTAAGTCAGGTTTGTTATTAATGTTAACTTTAAACAATTAAATCCAAGCAAAGGCAGAAACATATATTTTACATTATAACGCAATGAATATTACTCCCTTTGGAAAGATCTAATAAAAACTAAATTTCCAATACAAAAACAGAAAATAAATCTCATTTTATATATAGAACATTAACAATTAATGTTGTTTAGAATGACTGATTTATATAATAGCATAATGACAGAAACTGGAATGGGAAAATCGTTTCCAGTGACATAAAATAGCAGTAAGAATGTTGAAATGATTAACATAACTGGGGGATGGGCTGAGCTCAACTGAAGCAAATCAGCCTCATGCATGAATTCAAATTCCCACACCTGGTCTGGGCCACAAGTAACCACCACCAAGCACCTGCTCCACCCTTGAAAGGCATCGCTTCTGCAGCACTGAATCCTATACCTAACTCCTTAACACACTCTAACGCAGACTGGCACTTAAAAAATATCAAAAACAATTTACAGAAAGTAATCACAGAAGCAACAGGATATAATTCAAAAGCATACAATAAACAAACAGACAGACAGACAGACGGGGGAGCGGGCGGGCGGGGGGGGGCAGTCAGACAGACAGACAGACAGACAGACGGGGGAGCGGGCGGGGGGGGCAGACAGACAGACAGACAGACAGACAGACGGGGGAGCGGGCGGGGGGGGCAGACAGACAGACAGACAGACAGACAGACAGACAGATAGATAGATAGATAGATAGATAGATAGATAGATATTTAACAAAGTAATAAGGCAAAATCTCTATTGACTGTTAATATACAAATTGTACTAGGTGTAAGATATATGCATACTATTAGATACTAAGAACTCAAACTCTCAAGTGCTGGTGAATTTCCTTCATCCTTGATCTTGTTAAATATTTGGACTCTCTGTTACAGCTGTTACCCCCACTTCATTAGGAAAATTTGAACAGCTGCTCATTTATGCAATTATCCAAACAGCCAATCATGTTACAGCAAAGCAATGAATTATAATATGCAGACACGGGTCAAGAGTTTCAGTTAATGGCAAATAAAGGCCAGGTGATGAGCTTGTTCTCGGCTGATAGGAGTGAAATCTACACATCTATCTTAAGGTAAGTCATTTTGCATGTTTTGAGATGCTTTTATGCACACAACAGTTGATAAAAGCGATTTTAGTTGCTGAAGACTTTCTGTCAGCTTCATAAAGTTTCTACTCTGATCTCTGTGAGCTTGCTGGGTTTTTTATTTTTGCACTATTTCACGTAATCTCTTTTAGTGTTCAGTGTCATTGTATAAATCTCTGGACCTGTATCTGCATTACTGGCTGATTGTAGAACTGTACTGATGGTAAAGTTAAGGTGATGGTATACTGGCTTAGATAACTGCGCCACAAAAACAATATTTCTATTTCTATATTATAAAACAACAAAATCTCAGGAACAGGAACAACTTTTTTATCCTTAACAAGCCTGCTTTACCATTTCCCTAAGCAAATTATTTAACTCTTGAACCGTGATATTGGGTAGTACGGTATTTGAACCATGAATTTTTCATAAGAGCCCTAGTTTGCACATATGCAGTGTGGTATTGTTCAGACTGCAGCCACTGCTGTTCACAGCGAGGTGTGTTTTTGCATGTTGTTGCATACGCAGAGATGAGGGATAGCGATGTCTCTGGCAGCACAGCCCAAGGGCTGTATTTAGAGTGCTTTTACCCTGCACTCTCTTTGTAAGGCCAGCTGCAAGGTGTCTGTTTGGGACACTCCAGATGTTTGCTCATAAAGACAAGGCACTTCAAATGGCTGTGAACATCCTAACCAGCTCATTCACTGTGAACCCTGCTTAGAGCTGTACACTGGGGCATTAGGACAGGGGAAACAACATGGACCCTTTCCCTGTAATCATGCAGCTGGCTGTTGAAGGGGTTGGAGCAGGCCTGCCAGTCACTTTCCACATGACATCTCCAGGCAAGGAGGCAGAGCTCTGAAACTCCCAAATAGCTTCAGTAGCACGGCTTTCCCTTGGGAACTTGAACTTGAACTCAGCGGTGACCTGGTCAACAAAAGCATAGCCAGTGATATAACTACAAAGCTTTGACTTCTTTATTAAAAGCTAAAAATAAGACTTGTACATACTCACAAGTCTTTCTTACAAGTTCTCTTTTCAGTTTTGATTGGGAACACAACATTTCTTTAAAAAATGCTCAAAAAGAGGAGTGGTTATAGCCTAACACAAGCAAGTAAGTGCAAAAACATGGGTGAATGCAAGACATTAAAGGCGCTCGAAGAGCAAAATAAAGCACCCTGAATTTGGCAGTAATCCTGACAGCCATTAGCCTGGGCACTTTAAAGAGTGAGAGACAGTCTTTCACGTGGTTTTAATCAAAGTAGCACCAACAAAGTCGATCACAGCACAACGAAGAACAAGAGACATCATAGTCAAAACATGGTTTTGAGCTTCAAAGTGAATGCTGAGTGCCTGCATACACAGCCCTGATGAGGCATTGGCGAGGGAACATGCAAGCAAATCAGAGGCCTAATCAGTCCCTTAACAGCCTGCACAGACAGTCTGCTGAGTGTGCATGTGGGTCTAGTCAATGAACACAATGAGATGTACAGCAGGATGAATAAGTGTGTATGGAGTAGTAGAAACACTATTATACCGGGGTTTTTTTGATCAGTGGATGTGAGGTTGTATGCCACTGTGATCTGAATGAGATTTCCACAAGAGGGCAACAGATAGACATTTGTTTGCTTACAAGGTGGCCTTAAAGGCATAGCCCACCTCTTGAACTCCTGAACTTCTTAGACTCATTTCTACCCTTATATATAGTAAGTGATTTTACAGATAAGTCCACAATCTGTCACATTGCCTATATAAAAATGTATCAGAACAAAAGGAACGCAAGAAAACAAAACTGTACTAACCAGATTCAGGATCACTCTACTGCCTGCTGGCCTGTTTCCTTTAAAATATTAAAATCTCATAATGCTAGTTCATCATCATGTAGTACTGAAAAGAGTGTTGAAGCTGCCATTTGGTTTTTATGCACCAAAGGTCTGGAACATATTACCAGTAAACATTTGACATTTGTCAGACTCCATCAATCACTGGTTAAAAAACAAACAAAAAAAACAGCTAAAAGTTAAAGCTCATTTAACTTATCTACCTAATTATTTGACTCGCATTTATTGCATTGACGTGCATAATTTTTTATTATATATTTCTTACAATATATCACTATAATTATTTTCTCCTTTGTATATTTTTCATTTTATTTTTTTTTACTTTAAATTGAGAATTAAATTATTTAAATTTAGAATCTACTCTAAATAATAATAATAATAATAATAATAATAATAGTAATAATAATAATAATAATAATAATAATAATAGTAATAATAATAATAATAACAATTATTATTATTATTATTATTATTATTATTATTATTATTATTATTATTATCTAACAAAATACAGTTTTATGGTTTCTTTCTTGTTTATTTTAATGCCAGCTGCCCAGCAGTTTATCCAATTCCTGGGTCAATTTGCTATCAGGTTTTTTAAAAAGTCTGACCATCAGTGCCAACCAGTGGGGCTGCTGAAAACCCCAGTCTTTTATATGAAAAAATCCTGTCTGGCTTAAAAAGTGTTTATCCTGTGTAAAAAGAAATTCATAAAATCGCAAAATGCAAAGTAAATATAACCATTTATTTTAAAGATGATATCTTGATATTACTGTATCACTATGGATTACTCTTATGGTGTACTATTTTTTTAGACATTGCTTTTTACATAGGATTAACACCTTTTAAGCCAGACAGGATTTTTCCATATACAAGACTGGGGATTTCAGCAGCCCCACTAGTTGGCAACACATCCAAATGTATCTCAGCAGATACATATCCAGTACAATACTGAGCAACGTGGCATAAATAGAGTGTGCTCTAATTTGCCATTTGGCATTATGGTTGATTAGGATGCACCATAGACAGGAAATACACCCAACATAACCTTTGATCCAACAGAACATTATTGCACAAGGGATTACAAATAGACAGATTGTCCACCAAGGCCTCCATGTGATTGAAGAGAGCTAACATTTTTCATGAATGGACTGAGATCATGAGAAAGAAGAGGCTGAACAATAAAAGCAGTCCATATAAATACGTGAATAAGTGCACTGAACTGCCTTTGTCTGCATTAGTAAGATTTTGCAGTGACCGCATAGGTCAACAATGTGGCTAAGATAAGGTCAGAACATTTAGTATTTCAAACTATCAGCAAAAATCAAGCTCAGAATAATGTATGATGTAAGTGGTTGATGAAATAATCTGCAGTCTCAATGAAATTACATATTTCCGGCAAAGGAAATGACTCAGCCTAAGGCGCATGAACAAATACAATGAAATAATACATCCGTTAGGTCAGTGAAATTTATGTTTGAACCCTTACATACCCATAACCTGTGTATAATACAAAATGCTTGTTTGAGATTGTAGAAGTATTCTGGTTGCCTGTACCTTCTTCTAAAGCAAAATTGTTCAAAAGACTATTTTGTGTCATTTCATATTCCAATACGCATGGACACTGAAGGGATGGTAATGGGACACTTTACAGCTGAAAGCATCACCCACTGGGCATTACTACATCTGATCAGAACTGATAGTCCTAATGTTGGTCCTGCCCCAGGGTGGGTGAAAATCTGTTATAGGGGACAGAGGGCCCTGATTTCATACACCAGCAAACTTGTTGCTTTAAACCGAAAAGTTTGTTCTCTGATGGACAGCGACACAAGGTGGACATCTGTAAAGCTGCTATTTCTGTATAGCTGTTTTGTGAGAATATTCATTGTTAAAAGGACTGTATGAATAAAACTGCATTGAATTGAATTTAAAATAAGGGTCCTACTCGACATACCTTCATATTCAAAACAAGAATTATGGTTTACTTCTTTTCAAGCAAGTACAAGCAAGATCAGTTCACATCACTGGTTGCCTTTCAAGGGTTTGAAAAAGTAGTAACAGTTTCTGGTAAGGAGCTACAAGCTTTTCAAAAGTGGGTTATGTGATTGCAGCTGGACACAAAGAGCCACAAATAGAAATTTGTCATTGTGTCAGCAAGAGTCAAAAAACAAAAAGGGTCATTTTGGGAGCTCCGCATCTTTAGATTAGGATAAATTATCATGAATTATTTCAATGGTCTCGCCAGATTGTGTAGAGTTTTTCTGTGAATGTTCTCCTCATATCTGCATGCCACCCTCTTTGGGTTCTCCGGTTTCCACCCAAAACATATAAATAGATGAATTGGTTAACATATATTAACCCTTGATGTGAATGATTGGACAGACTGGCATACCAAACAACGTTTATTCCTGCATCATCTCCAGAGATTGAGACATAGAGTCCAGCTCCACCATGACCCTGATAAAGGATAAAGTGGTTCTAAAATTGAGACAGTGTTCCTTAAGGTCCAATTAAACCTTAAGTAATAAATAAATAAGATACACTCACATTTCCTTTTGATACACAATGTGTACTATTGATGGTACCACCCTAGCTTCAAGGAACACTGAAGTTTGAAGTCTGAAGACTAGTGTTCGGGTAGACTTATATTATAATTATAGAGCGCCATCTACCGACCACGGCTTAAAATAACTGGTGATTGTTAATGGGTCTTCTGCTGAACAGCCTGGTATGCTTGATTTGATATTTAACTAATAGAAACTACCTATAAAATTGATATCATCATCATCATCATCATCATCATCATCATAACATAAAGGGCGAATTAGAAGTAAATACTCCAGAATATGGTTTCAGCTCTAGCAAAGTCTGAGAAAATAGACTGTAAAACTGACCGGTTTGGTCAGGAGGAATTTTAATGAATGGGAAAGGTTTGGTATGAGCAGGCTACTGTTTAACCTTGTGCAAACTAAACTCGCCGCACTACTGGTCCCGACAATTCATTAAAAAAGTAGCGATGAGTGAGGTAAATAGCAGAGAGGGGGAAAGGGCGCACTATCTGTTTAAGGTGACCTGCTCTGGCTGTGTTTCCACCAGATCCCATCCTCTCACACACAAACCTGTACTTTAGCACTGCTTCACGTTTGTGTGCAGTGCTCACTATAATCCATTTACCTATCTAATAGCAGCACATTTCCATATATTACATACAAATGATATATTTCTTTCTTTCTTTCTTTCTTTCTTTCTTTCTTTCTTTCTTTCTTTCTTTCTTTCTAATATATTCCATAAGTCACTTAAATCGTTTTCTATGAACAAATTGCATTAAACTATGCCTTGTATCTCATAAAATATTAACTTGAAATTAAGTATTCATCCTTAATTTATGTAGGCAATGAATAAATTAGCTGCACTGGAAGGTTCTCACAAGGATAGCAAAACAAACATGTGTGTGTGTGTGTGCGTGTGTGTGTGTGTGTGTGTGTGTGTGAGAGAGAGAGAGAGAGAGAGAGAGAGAGCGCCAGCGCAGCCCAAACCCCACCATCTGGTGGATGTCCAGAAGGTGTGATCCCGTTCGCAGAAATTGCCAAAAGGGGAAAACGGCGGCTTATCGATTGAACTGATAAAGAAGAGCATTTAAGAGGCCAGATGTGCGAGGTCAAAACAAAACAAAACAAAAAAGTATCACACGACCGTGTACCACAAGAGAACAGTCGCGCGCATCAGTACCAGTCCCCGCGCATTGGACCGCTCATTAACAGGAATACCAAGACATGCTGCTTGTCTTTTTTCTCAGTGCGTGCTGGATCGGCCTCGTATTGGCCGACTCCGGACCACACCTGGCCAATGACTGGGGAGAATCTGTCCGCCTGAGGCACCTGTACGCGGCAAGACCCGGTCTGCATCTGCAGATCAGCAAAGACGGGAAGATCGGAGGATCGCACGTGCAGAGCTCGCACAGTGAGTACCGAAGTTTCACCATGGACCAAGAAACAAAAACATGCACTTAAGCCTATTTAATACTTATTTTCCTGACCATCGTATATACCCGTAGCCATGGCGCATAAGATTGCCATTGCGCATCGTGTTTAAAGACCTGTGCATATTTAAACATGTCATAAACATCATCTCGTGGACTTAAAATCATTTTAATACTTTCCCAGTAGTAGCAATTCAATCCCAGGTGTAACAGTTTTCTTTATTCTTTCTGCAGGTTTGGTGGAGATTCGCACCATCGACACGGGCTGTGTAGTTATTAAAGGTGTCGCGAGCTCACTGTATCTCTGCATGGAAGCCAACGGCAAGCTATATGGCTCAGTAAGTCATTTATACAAACCTGCATTTTTTTCCAAACGCTGTGAGCTGACTTATACTAACTGTAAATAACAAATTACATGCACCACATGCACATGCTGTTAATGCACGTGCACAACCTGCTAATACTAATTATTTGTTTAAGGATTAATAACGTGATCTTGCATCGGATGTTTTTTTGGAGTTCATCAACATTTACTTTCCAAAAGTTCATTCCTCCCACTAAAACACCTGCATCATCACGCAAATAGAAAGCTTAGATATGATTAATATCCATAGATATACATGGCTACGATGATGAAACTGGTCTGAGGGACCTAAAAAAGGCTCTAATCATGTTAGTGGATAATATAAAACAATAACTATATATTACTGTACACTATAAACTACAAACTATTATTATTATTATACATGGTTAACAAAGAAATCCTATTCCTCTATTTGTAAATCCTTTAAAATAATTTCTGTGAGCATGTAGGTGTAAGTATATAGTTTGCAGGACTGTTCAAATTTCTAAAGATGATATTTCAAAACTGACCAAACATAGCTTGTGACGTCGTTTTAGTGACCTTTGTCTCTGGTGTTGGGTTTGCAAAGCTAAAAGCTGAATGAAACAGGACAGGAAAGTGACCTTGGACCGTGTATGTGAACAGCAAACAGCCATCAAAGAACTTAAAGTGAACACGACTGATACAAAGTGAAATGTGTTTTAATGTACATGACCCTTATTTATTTTATTTATGTGTTTTCTTTACCCACATAGGACATTTACATAAAGGAGGACTGCTCTTTTCTCGAACAAATTATGCCAGATGGCTACAACATCTACTTCTCGGGCAAACACGGGACATTCGTGAGCTTGGGTGGTGGGAAGAACCGACGTCAAAACGCTCTCTCACAGTTCCTGCCCTTGCTCAATACTCTGCCACAGGAGCCAACAGAGTACAACGTGAGAAATGTGCATTCTCTAGTTGACCCAGAACAGGATCTTCACCTAGGCGTACAAGTGGACAGCATGGAATCTTTTGGAAGGATCTCCCAGATTGTCATTCAAAGCCCAAGTTTCAACAAAAGATGAGCAGAGTTCAAAGTCTCCAAAGTTGTGACTCAGTTCAGTCTGTTATGCAGAGGCAAGGGGCTGAACGGAACCAGCCTGGTCTGAAAGCAGAGCCCAGATGAACAGACAGAACTTACAAACTGTCAGGATCAGGTTTCTGGAAGATCAATCTTTACCCCAGGTTGTGTGGGCGGATCCACAAAATATGCTTCAAAGTAGTACTTTACTACTACTTCACATTGTAGATCACTCCAAGGCTCAGAGAAAAGTTTGAGCAGCTCATTAGTTTATTTATTCCCTGGCATGCCACAGTAAATGCTTTTTCTTTCTTTCTTTCTTTCTTTCTTTCTTTCTTTCTTTCTTTCTTTCTTTCTTTCTTTCTTTCTTTCTTTCTTTCTTTCTTTCTTTCTTTCTAATGTGCACTTGTACCATCTGAACTGTAATCCTTATAGACTGCATTTTATATTCGTTATATTTATAGTAGGCTGTACTTTTTTAACTACTTTTTTAGACACATATGTTTATTTCTGATAAAGTCCGATAAATTTCATTATGAAACCTTAATGGTTTTTTGTCAAACAAGCTTGTGATTCAAAATCATGCTAATCTCACACTATTTGTCATGGAATATAAATGAAAATAATGATGGAAATACAGTATTCAGGGTCACAAATCGAAAGAAATGTATAATGCATATGTACAAATAAATGAATAAAAATATGTTTTTAAACACATAATTGCAATGCATGATGATTGATGATTAGTTTTGAAGAAAAGAAACCGTGTATATTGCATATAATATTGCATATAAAATTATGGAGTAATTACTAAACTTAATATCTTCCAACATATTATTTACACATACACTGGAAATGTATCCAATGACATGCTTTAAAAATATAGAGGAAATATCTTTTCTTCTCTTAAAGACAGATTATAGCTTATGGACACTATGATAAAGTGAAATACTAGATATTTAGGTATATTGGGAATATATGTATTTTTTCCACCTTGTCTATGCTTTCTTGGTGTTAATACAACAAAACTAACCAGAAAGACACTGAAAAAATAAGTAAAAAAATACTTTAACTTAGGCACATTCAAATAAAATTTATTAAGTTGTTTAATCATATATAAGATATTATATATTAATATATATTTGATATCTAAATTGACAGAGAATAATAAGTATTTATATCTAGAAATATAAGCCTATTTCAAGATAAACTCTCAAGCTTAACATTTCATTATTCTATTGAATATTTAAGCCTTAGTCTATAGAAAGAAAGTAAATTAAGTGATAATAAAATACAACGATTTAAGCTAGGAATAAATGTTAGGGATAAACAGTAATTTAACTTTAAACTTTATCATTTTTTCTATGTTTCTATACTTCTGTAAAGGTGTATACGTTTGTTAAAAGTGCTATATAAATAAATTCAGTTGAATTGAATTGAAAAATCAGAAAATCTGTAAATATGTCCAGAAATAAGCCTAAAGGGTCTTTCTCATCTTCTCATTTTTCATAATGAGCTATACTCACTTAGTAAAATATAGTTAATAATTTTTCTGAAATATATTTACAATTCCAAAATGACCATCTATACTTCCCCTGATTTTTGGTACGTTTTTATACATTTTTTTAACCAATAAAATATATTGACATACAGGTTTGAGATATATAACTGGTGTTGGTCTTCTGGAATTTCATCAACATATTTTAATATTCTAAGTTAGTGGACTCAAGTAAAATCAATTTTATATAATAACTATAGCCTAAGTAACATTCTGTAATTTGTTCCTTACACACACACACACACACACACACACACAGCTTTCCTACCCCAAAACACTGGGATCTAATTCCTGGGGTCACACCCTTTTACATGATGTTTTGCTGCACTCATCAAGCAGTTTCTCTGTGAGAATTTTCATTTATCAGGCCAGAAAATTATACAATGAAAGCATGTGCTGAAGAACTTGTAACAGCATTCCCTCATCTGTTCAACCTTTGCCTCAGGTGTGGCAATTTTCCACCTCACAGATGACACCGGTCCACAATATCAGACCCAACTCATTACCAGCCAGTCTCACTGTTTAGTATCATTAGTATGTCATGGAATTAAGTAATAGAATCAGTTGTGCATCACCAGCTACAGAAGCACCTTTATCTCTTGAAAACAATCTGATCTCTTGCAATCAGTTTGGATTCTGACCAGAACACAGCATGGCTGACCTCCTAAATATCTTCTCCCAGAAGTGGAACCAATGCCATTACACTGGTGTAGAGGTAGTTGTAATCACCCTTGACATCAAAGGAGCCTTTGACAAAGTGTGGTATAATAATGGCTTACTACCTAAACTCAAGGCAAAGAAGATACAAAGAAAGCTCCTCACCTGGATCAACAGCTACCTGTCTGGAACATCCATGTGTGTAACACTTTCAGGACAGAGTTCATAACACTACATCAGTTAACACTTCTGTCCCCCAAGGCTCTATCCTAGGCTGTCAGTTTTCATTGATGACTTGTTAAAAGGTGTGCATAATCCTATATGCTGATGATTATACCCTGTTTGCACACATCACATCTGCTAAAGACCTACAGCAGGTACAGACAAGTCTGAATGCTGACTTGGAGAGAATAAAAGACTGGGCTGACAAATGGAAGATAACGTTTGAACCAAGCAAGCGCAAAGCCATGGTTGATTCCTGAGCTGGAGACGCTTTTTTGAATCAGTCTTTTCCTAGGAAGATGTTAATTTGCTGTTCATAAACACCTAGATATTCTGGCATCTACACTTGACAGCAAGCTATTATCTAATAAGCACATTTTAAACATTTGAACCATTTGATTGTCTTATGAGCCTTTTAATTATATTAATATAATTAACATTAAAAATCACCAAAGCTAAAAAAAAAAAAAAGTCCATGAGCAATAGAGATCACTCTGAAGCCTGTTACCAATGAACCGGGCAATATTTCACGTCATTTGGTGGTGTTATGGCTCCCTCTGGTGGTGACATAATTTAACTACAGCCACATAACTTAAATACATGGTCTTAGAGATTGTTCCTCAAATTTCTAATATAAGTGCAACTAACATTGTGGCATGCTGCATAATTTACATTTTTTTTGTTGTTTATAAACTTTCATGGGGTTAAAATGTTACTATTATTATATAAAACGCGATTTGCGTTTTGTGAGTGCATTTATCCTAATTAATTAAATAAAGAGCATTTGTTTTCATTATAAACGCCCATTTACAGGATATGATCTTTCACGGAATATATCGGTAGAATGAAATTAAATCGCCGCTCATTTAAAAAAAAAAGTGTACGTGAAATGTGGAATCTCTCGATTCAAAAAGAGTCGATTCCCCTATTTCAGTTCATAGAAATGGAGTCGATTCTTTTACTCATGTCCCTGAACTAAGGTGGTGGTAACATTTTAAGATAATAAATTCATACGATCAAATGTAAACCTTTATTGCTTCCTTAATATTGTTCCATATACTTTAGATCACATTATTTAAGCCAGGAGTCGAAGATATATTTTTTTCCCCATGGAATCGACTCCTGGAATCAACTCCATCATTAGAGTCGCATTCGATTCGGAGTCGAGTCCAAAATTTCGAACACTAAACAGCGCTACATTGCACACGTGCAGTCTAAAATCGGTGAATAAAACAAATAGCGATAAAATAGGATAATTCCGATTAATAAATTAATTCAGAACCTGGATTATGATCGAAAATCTGTGTGATCCGCTCCATAAGGTGGCGATAAACTCTGAACTAAAAGTCTGAACTAGGGAAGAAGTCGTTCTCCCGGAAGCCAGGGGCTTGTTTAGTGGATGTATATTTTAGTTATAAATTATAACTAAATTTTCAGAATAGCTATTAAAAGTCTCGTTTTTTATTAAAATGGCAGGTTTTTCGCATAACATAACAGACGATCTGTTTGACGCAATTATAATGGCAGACGACAGGTAAGCTAATACTAAGAAAGTTCTAGACGTTTCTACAATAGGATGTTATTAGTAGCCTTTGTGTTTAACATTGGTATGTTTTATAAATGTAGCTCAGCCAGCTGCTTGGTACAATTTGCCTAATAGCGGGGAAGAAATCATCTTCGTCCATTGCATTAAATGTGATGCTATTATTTAAGCATCCTTTAAATAGCCTACTGTGGTATTTGGCTCATTAGATACACCTGAGCTGAATTAAACACCTGAATCTAACCCTAGACACTTCCGATAATTTCACTGGGTCAGGAATGTTTCATTAAGATTATTTTGTACCCCCATAATAAATAAATTTAGTCTTTAGTATTAAGGTCATAAGAGGAGTGTGTGAAAAATTCACAATATAACTTCACACCATGTGAACCTTGTTAAATGGCCTATTCCTATCTGTCATTAGACCAGTCCATCTCAGGGCACCACACACACACACACACACACACACACACACACACACACACACACACACACACACACACACACACACACACACAGAGGCCAATTTTCTACACCCAGTAAGTCTATAGGCATGTTTTTTGGGAGGCAGGAAGAAAACGGAACCCACATGAAGAGAAACTGCAAAGAAACTCAGTAACCTGAGCTCAGGATGAAACCATTGAACCTGGAACTGTGGCATGGCTATGTGACCCGCTACACCACCATGCTGCCTATATATATATATATATATATATATATATATATATATATATATATATATATATATATATATATATATATATATATATATAAAAGCTTACACCACCCCGAATAATTTTTCTGTGGCCTCACTAGCATTCTACATGTGTAGGACATTGATTAATACGTAATACTCATCTCCATGTGCTGCACATATTTTTTTCCCTCATGGCTGCAGGTTCCACATAGGTGGTTACCGTGAAGGATTTGAGGAAGGATCACAGCAGGGGCTGATCGAGGGCCGAAACCACGGCCTGCTTCACGGTGCCAAGCTCTCAGCTGAGGTACGCATAATTACATCAAACACCACAACTGCATTTCCATTTTTAATCTGATGTCTGTCATTTTTAGGTTTCTTTCTATCACGGCTTCGCGCTCACTTGGAAGTGTCTCCTACGAAACACTGAAGATGTTAAAACAAGGTAGGGCTTTTGGGATTTGCATGGAAATGAAAATCATTCCATCCATCTTCATTCCATTTAGTCCAGGTCAGATATCTGTGTGTCTTGTACGTTTGTAGTATAAAGACAGTCTGATTGTTTTCCCAGAAAACGACTGAAAGCTGTCGAGTCTTTGGATGCAATGATCCAGAAGTTTCCATACGACGACCCACAGTATGAGAGCCTCCAGGAACACATGGAAAGCGTCCGGGCCAAGTTTAGACAGGTAGAGATGCTCCTTTTTCCTAAATTTGATTTCCACATCACATATCGTGTCTAGATTATTTTTCATTCACAGTGGGCTTAATATATAACAGCCTACCATTATATCAGTAGTTTTTTATTCTAACAACTAAAGCCTTTTTTTTTTTAAAATTATAGGAAACATGCTCCAGTGCTAAAAAATCTCACCACCTGCTGTACGGCATATACAAAGACACGGCATATTAATTAGCTGGAACATATGGTAGACAACAATCCACGTTTCTCAAGCTGGACATGAAGAGATTTATTAGTAAAACGTTTATATAAGCATTTACACAATAAAATCAGGATCAATAAAAATCTCATAATTTTAGATTAATGTTGTTAGGGCTGTTCATGCTCCCGAGCGTCAATTTACATTTAAAAAGACTAACTGATTGATTCAAGTTATACTTCCTGGCCAAGATTCAGCAAAGCAATAAGAATAAAATGAATAAAATTGATAAATGTTGCCTAATTTCCAGAATTAGGATGAAGTACAGGTGTGGAAACAGAGACTCGGCGTAATACAGCACAAAAACTGTTGTATATGCCTGTGCTGCTAACAGAACACATAATCACTACACATTTCTTCATCAAGTAAAAATATAGATGCCAGATAGCCAGACTCAAATAAAGTCTTTATGTGCGACGGGAGAACATCACGGCACAAAGTGTTCCGAAATGTTAGCCAAAGACATTTTTTTCCCCTGTAAACAAGATCTTTCATCACCAGAGAAAATCATCAGGATAATAGAAACAGTCTGTGGCTCACAGGGCTCACATAGTAAAGTCATTCCTCACATTGATTCAGGTTTTCCATTTTCCATACACTTTATTTAATTAGCGTATTAGCTTGTGTTTGTGTGTTTTCTTTTTATTCCGATTAAATTCCGCTTTGACTTTATGCTTTGGCTCTAGCTGTTCAATTTATGATTTATCCAAACCTGGATGGAGTTGGACTAAATACAATACAGAATATGTGCATCTGCACAATTAAAGCATTCCTCTGTGCCATAGGTGTGTTCTTTACTCAGCGTGACTGCAGACTTCCGTG
The DNA here is from genome assembly GCF_019097595.1 of Hemibagrus wyckioides. Classification (NCBI taxonomy): domain Eukaryota; kingdom Metazoa; phylum Chordata; class Actinopteri; order Siluriformes; family Bagridae; genus Hemibagrus; species Hemibagrus wyckioides. The sequence goes on from NC_080719.1 coordinate 6,094,944, forward strand.
AATACGTGTCTGGATCTGAAGGAATGTCATTCTGAAAGACTGCAGAGGCGAATCCTGCTCTGAGGCGTCCTCCTACGGTGTGGATCACGAGACGGCTTCGACTCCCAGCAAGCCGAAAAGAGAAGCGAGACACTGTGCAGTTGTGTGTTTTATATACAGAGACGAGGCTTGGGAAATTAATGCTTTGGTGTTAATGCTTTCTTGTGACCTCATTCAGTAAATATATCAGGAAATGAGTCAGAAGAGAGACTTAGGATTTTGGGTTAGTCCTTTTGAGAAGGTGAGTGATGTGCTGATCTGGGATCAGTTGCTGCTGGCTCCTGCTTGAATTTTCCTGCGTGTGAACGCCACCTGGTGGTGAAGTTTGAGAAAAGCGGATACGGACTTCAGATGTGTTTATGTTAAGCAGGGATACATGTCTCCATCTGCTGGAGCAAATAAGAACTAGATTACTAACATTTTCGTCTGGCATACTGAATAAACATGTTATACAGCATTTCAACAATATTTCCCTCACGGTTGAAAAATTCAATATTTAATATATGGAAATGTTTGTGAACATTTGAAGTGTTTCTCATTAACAAATGAACTATCTAAATGAATAATCAGAGGTGTGGGATATCTAAAAGAATTTTAGGCAAGATTGCCATTTTTGCATGTAAGTTTGGAGCGATGATGATGATGATGATGATGATGATTTGATATCTACATAAGAGGCATAAAACGTGAGAGGGCATGTTAAACATCCTGAAGAGTTTCCTGTTAAACAATATAAGTTTGCCAACAGTGAAAATATTTTATTTATAGCAGAATGCCATGCCATACATTTTATCCATTTAGAGGTACCTTAAAAGTTGTGAAACACACATGAAACAAGTTAGCTTCTGTTATCCCTTAAATTCTAAGCACTATTGACATGTTATTGAGAAACTGCAAAATTGTAAACTGGAGAGCTTCTCATGTTGAAAATAGAGACTTCTTACTTAAAACTTCACCGTTTCAACAATTACAAACGTTTTCAAGACCCTGTGTTAGCTGTTACTGTGAAATGATAACATGATAACCAGACCAAGTGTATTAAGATAAATATATGATGTGAATTGCAGCAGGTGCTCCGGTCTCAGCTCCTGTTATAGGAAATGAATCAATACTTTTTTCTCAGCCAGATTAGATAATTAAGCAGTGCTGTGGTGTAACTGTATTCTATTGATTACTTAATAATTTGTTAAGTTTAATCTGTTTACACATTGCCATTTGGAATTAATCCAGGTTTGCACATCTGATAAATCCTTTGTGTTTCACCCAAATAGGTTTTCTGTCATTTTGGGCTTTGTGAGGGTTTGCAATAAAGAGTTGAACCTCATATACTCTCTAATAATATTTTTAATTTCTTTGGAGAATTTGCCTACTCTCCTCATCCTTTGTCGAAGAATACAGCCATAAAAGCTTCAAAGGTGTCTTGGATTTCAGTAGAAGTGCCGCCACGCTGGATCATTAGTTACCTCCTTTCCCCCCAGAGAACGAGTGTGATTTTTATCATGCGAATGCTTACACCTGCTCTTGGCCTAAATCCCGGTTACCTTTTGTTAGTTTTGGTTAACCAACCCCGGGCCCCATGAAATTCCTCCGCTGGGTCTCTCAATGCCGTTTCACGGGTGGTCAGCAAAAGTCTGCTGACAGATAGCGGTCGGCTGCAACAATGCCACGCTGGGGCCGGCACATGAGGGCAGGGGCCGGGCAACGCACTGCCGTTCTTTTTTGTTCTACTCTGCTGGCGCTTTGAGGCGGAGGTGCAGCTCTGAATTCAGCCGGGTTGGCAGAGAATGAGAGGGTGGTGCTGGAAGTGGCAGCTGGTCTGCGCTCTGTGCAGCAGCAGGTGAACACGGGGCCCGATGGCGGCACCTTCAGAGCAATGACAGATAAAACCGCACTCTTCCCTAAAGGCCTCCAATCACAACACAGCAGCGCTCGCTCCAGTGTGACCTGCCTTTGTCTGGGTGGAATATAGAGATTTATGTGATGGCCCTTTGTTTACAGATGTGCTTTAAGAATCCAGAGGTATACGAATTGTAATGTAGTTTTATCTGGTCGAAATAATAGATGTTTGTTTACAACTCTGAAAGCTGGACTTTTTCATAAAAATACTCATGTTAAGCATTATTTATAGATCTGTACTAGACGTTTCTGTGTGTCTGACTCATTCCGAATGCAGCACAGTAGAACATGAAGATGGGGAGGGGGGCTGGTGAACGAAGGCTAAAAGAAAGCTTGAGGAGCGATGTTTCTTTGGTTTCTTTCAGCTGGCCGAGCAGAGTGGCTGGGGCCAGCGAAAGGGAGCAAGGCCGAGCAAATGAAGGAGGACGCTGGAAGGTTTCAGAAAATGTTCAGGAATTTCAGGAGCAGGTGGCGAGTGGTGACATGAAAGGAGGACGTGACAAATGCAACCGGCGGGCACTCCAGAAAAAAAGGCCCCTGGCTGAATGGTGGCATAGTATCTCCCTTTTTTTCTTCTTCTCGGTGCCTCATACCCCCCACCCTCGTGCACACACACACACACACACACATAGACACACGCACAAGCTCCAATCTCAGCATTAAGCCACTTGCTTGCCGGCATAGTTCATGATGTGGATGATAAAATGTGCAATTCCTATTCACAGCCCAGACAAGAGAGGTCTTGGCACGTAATTCAACAGATGTGTGAAGTTGGTCTGTTCTTGCTTTAGCTTTTTTTTAAATAGTTGCTTATTAAACATCTAGCTAGACACCTCCACTCTAAAATAGATTAAATATGCTTATACTGCATATAAAATTATTTGCGATCTCTCTCAAGTTGCTCCCAAAAGCGTAAGAGCAACAGTGCCTTTTCTTGTCCACCATTGTCCACTTATATTCAATGTCATACTAATGAGAAATGTGCAAACATTGGGCTCAAATGCAATGCAATGAAATGGCAGGGTTGTTGTGAGTTACAGCAGACTCTCAGTTTGGCTAGTTAGCAATCTCTGAGATGACAGGGGCAAAAGCAGTGATGTGGGATTAGCATGAAAGTCGAAGCTTTGGTAGCAGATCTGTTTGAGCCGAGTGAACTGATCGAAGGTCTAAAGCGCCGCTGCATCGCTGTCTTTAGGTGGAGATGGTTAAAGCAGTAATTGTGTATTCAACGTAACTCAGAAGTGTGAAGTCTGACTTAATAATGAGGTCATTTTCAAGATACAAAGAGGGGAAAGCATAGACGCCTCCATGGTAGTGTGTGTTTTTATAGTAACAAGCCTACCAAGCCACCATTAGTGATTCTTTCTCAAAACAGCACACTGCGTGGTCAGTGTTATAGATTTAATAAACTATATGCTGATTCATATGAGGTATACATGTTAGCCTGTGACCCAGGAGACAACCATGGACAGAGCCACTTGGGGACTTTCACACTGTCACAGATCTGCCCTTACATCTGTCAGCTTGACACAGCAAGGAATTAGTGTCTATAATGAACTCAGAAACTACACTGACCTAATAGTTCCTCATGGGCTGTTGATTGCTGTTGTAGAAAGGACATTAATCAGTTACAGTTACATTATATACTGTTTAGTGTCACCCAAATGAGGATGAGGTTCCCTTCTGAACCTGGTTCCTCTCAAGGTTTCTTCCTTATATCATCTCGGGGAGGTTTTCCCTGCCACCGTTACCAGAGGCTTAGGGATAAAATAAAATAGGGAAATAAATAAAATAAATAAAATAAAATGAAATAGTTTAATCATTTAATTTAATAATTATTTATTTATTTATTTATTTATTTATTTATTTATTTATTTATTTATTTATTTATTTTCCATTCTCTCCTTTCTCTGTTTCTCTTCTTTTGTAAAGCTGCTTTGAGACAATGTCCATTGTAAAAGGTGCTATACAAAAGTAATTGAATTGCATTGAACTGAATGTTACTAACATAGAAAGCTGTTAGCAGTAGTGAAAATAGGCCAACAGGTTGATGAATCTATCTATCTATCTATCTATCTATCTATCTATCTATCTATCTATCTATCTATCTATCTATCTATCTATCTATCTATCTATCTATCCATCCTATGTCAACATCCAGACCTGTTACAGGTCACGGTACTCTTTACAATCTGTAATATATTTTCAATATCCAATATAATCTATAAACTAATCAACCATTACACAATACGCTATGATATCATTCATGCTATTGCATTGTGTCATTAGGAAGTGCACAGTGTGAGATTAAACTCTTTGTTTATTATGTTAAAAGTCACTTTATAGCAAATTTGGCACTGCCACAGAAACCTTCTTAAAAAACACCATAGGAAATCCTGCTCCATAAATTTCTGCAACAAATTAGACGTTTCAATTCAAGTCCATGGAAACCACTAATCATCCTCCATCTATTGTTTGCTCTGTGGAATAGGTTTAGATAGATTTTTTTTTTTTTTAAATTACTTCAGCACAGGTAAACCACATCACTGAAGATGGATGCTTTGTTGTGACGGCTCGGGTTGAAGTTAAATTTACAGGCGCCAGGCTGGAAGCTGTACAGTCGCTCATGCTCGTGCTGTGGAAGTCACACGTTCGGGCTAGCCTTTCGCTACGCCTTTCGCTAGAGTGTGGGAAGAAATGTTGCTCCCTCCTCCAAAAACCGCAAACACGAGGATGCCAAGTGCCAAAGACACAGCATTATCACAGACCTTAGTCTGTAAGAAGAGTGTGTGAAATAGTCAGAGTTGTTCTCCTCTGAAGTTTTTTTTTCTTCAATAAATCGAAGACATGGGCTAAACAAAGTCTGTATGACTGGCTGTGCCATGACTAGACAAATATCTAAGCTCCTCTCTATGTACATGTAGGGTTTATGAACTTGTGTACTTTTGATAGTCATTTAATGATAGTCATCAAAAGTAATTTTGACGTTGGATTACACAAGGTTCTGAGAAACCTTTGAGTGGATCAGAACTTTTTAAATGGACTTGGACCTTTAAAGCTCAGGATTAATAATACAGTGGAACCTCGGCATACAAATTTATTACGTTCTGGTGGCACAAAATGAATGAAAATTTGTATTGTGAAATGAATTTTCCCGTAAGAAATAATGTAAATGCCGATAATCTGTTCCAAAAATATCACCAATATTCCCAAAACGAAGCGTTTGTAAACTGTACAATGAACTGACCCAAGCCAAGCATTCCATGGCAAGGGTCCTTACAGGAAGTCGTGCCACCAAGCCTGGGCTTAAAATAGTACATATAAAATAAAGTAGCTTTTGAACGCATACCAAAGGCAACGTTGGTATTGTGGGTTGACTTCTTCGAAACAGCTTACAAAAAAAATGTATAAACTCACTTTGGTTGGCTTTGTTTGGTTTTCCACTGATACAAACAAGCGTTGACCGGCTCCCGGACATATTCAGGCAGTATGCTTCATATGCCGGTACAAATTTCTTGTAAAATTTCAGTTCTTGAGGTGAAAATTCATAAAGAAGGGCATTCATATGCCGAGGTTCCACTGTATTTCAAAAAAGCTTGAATAGAATGGTAATGGGAAACACAACATTGTTCAACCTGCAATATTTAAAAAGGTTGATTATTAAAGTTGTCTCATGATGGAATGTATCATAAATCAAAAGCTGTTAATGATCTGTTGCATTTCAATTAAAAAAAAACATTGTACAATATAATATAATATAACCCTGCTCCCAAAGAAAACCACCGTTCGAGTGTGCTTTGAAAAGGTTGGGGTTCTTCTTGTAACTTTCCAGTAGGAAGATACACTGTTGTAAGTTACATAAAAGTTCTTAGGGGTATCTTAAGATCTCTTACTACACTTTACATATATTTAGACCACCATACATACTGTATATTTAGATCACGGCACTGTTGAATTCTTGACTGTTTGGACAGAAGTTCGGTTAACGTTTATGAAAGGAGTCTCCAGTGTCAGTGACTTGTAACAGCTTGAGGTAAGGTTTTCAGCACAGTAAAGTCTTTACTCTTTCCAGTTTCTTGGTTAACATCAGAAGTAGAGTTATCTTTTTTTTCTCATATTAACATCAAATGAGAGAAAAAGGGTGATGGAATTACTGTTTAGCTCCAATGTAAAGTGGTAGTAAACTTTATATTATAGATAAACATCATTATTTATGGTTAAAAGCACTGTTTTATTTTCAGTGGCAAATTTCTGAGGTGTAAGAGGAATAAAACACACTGTCATTGGAAAAATAACCCACTTCAGAGCGGTAATAGTAACCTCACTGTGCATCGGGCTGCATCACACCATCTTGCCGTTGATAATTTTTCCCTATTTTTGACTAGATAAATGATCATTATCATTATTTTATAATCATTCTACCCCAAACAAGCATTTAAAGTACTTTTTGGCTGTCGTTAAGGAGAGAAAACAGACAAAGTAAGACAATCGGTTTGGAAGCTCAACTTTAATTCTAGCTAACATAATGTCTAGAACGGGTCTGCAAGTAAAGATTGTGCATTTCGGACCAGCAAAGGAAGAAAAGGAAAAAAAAAAACAGTTTGATGAAGTGACATTTTATTTCTGGGTCATCACCACATCTACTAGAGTGTTCGTTGATTAACACCATTCAAGACTACAAAGGCTAAAAAAGAGCAACTGCTCTCATTTACAAGACACAAAGCCAAGCTTTTCAAGGTTTCGGGGGAAAGACGGATGTGATAACTTCTCTGTCAATATCTCTCCGTGCACATTCAAAAGAAAAACATGGGTGCATACCTCCACACCAGCTCGTCTTTTAGTTTACAATTATTTCATCATTTAAAAACCTATACGTCTTAGCTCGCGGAAACACGCAACTCGTTAAGACTTTTGTCTTGAGGTAACAAACATTCCTGATACTATACAGAGGATATTGTGTGGTTTTGTCCCCCTGGGTCCTGGGTTAGCCAGTAGCTGACCCTATAACTCCAAGCTGCACCTCTTTATATATAAAAGTACTATCTCCAGTCACAATGCAGAACACGTAGCAGCACCATGTCTATGGCTAAAAGGGAAAGGGATGGGGGAAAGGGGATGAACAAGAATCAACTCTTGATGTTTAAAAGAAAAGAATTTGACAAATTTTGGAAATATCCCATGAAAACAATATGAAAAAGGATGAGAAGTACTGCTGGTTGCATCTACATGCCATTTATTGTGATATTGACACATGTGATGTTAACATGCCAAGCTTCCTGTGTTCAAAGCAACATATCCAGCTTCTGACATGGGAGCCGTGTTAAATTACTACAATACTATGGCTTTGTAAAATTCACAAATTCATATCTGCTTTCAATTTGAACAAAAGCTTCATAAATACATTTAGACCAGGCCACAAGGGGCCTAAAGGCAGGGGCATACAAGTCTCTTTTAATGAAACAGTTAAAAACTCAAATGAGTTATATAATCAAGCTGTTTATGGCACCAATTTCATTTAATGTGCTCTCTTTCTCTCTCTCTTTCTTTCTTTTCTTTTTTTTGCTTATATCAGGACCCAGAAGGAGAATGTAATGTATAATGGGTGTCCAATTACCGGACCAGCAGACATTGAATAACGAAGTAAAACAAAAGACAGAACTGAGGAAAAAAAAAAAAATCATCATTACTAAATCATGACTGGTTGAGGTATTGTGGGTAAAACAGGAACATTTGTCTATTTTTTTGTCTTTTTTTCCTCATTTTTTTTTTTGGAATAGCGCAGAAATCACATTAATAAAAACTGATCACATAAAAAACTACCAAAAGAAACAGATGTCAATATCATAATTTTCTATGAGAAAATTAAAACCTATGGCAGTATATTGACATTATACATAGACAAAACCAAAAATAGCAGCAAAACAAGACAAGAGAACAAAGCATGTCTTTTCCTTTTCTTTTTTTTTTTTTTCTTTTTCTTTTTTCGTTCAAAGTTTCATACTTGCCGGAAATCCCACCATAGCAGCTAAATATGAGGAGTGTGTGCTCCCGTGTTCTCTTCTTTTCTCATTGTACAAACACCTTAGTTTAGTTCTGCAGTTACTTTCTGATGTCCAGGCGTCACCCCCTTATTAACGTCTCGCTCTTCCACCTCTAACATCCGTCTTTGTCCCTGTTTTCTCCTCCGCAGAGAGTTGAGAGAGGACATTTCATCTTGGGGTTTGTGCAAAATCTTGTAGAGGCCACAGCACTTTGTTGAATTCTGTTTCTTTTTCGGCTCTGAACAATAACTATGACGCTTCTCTGATCTTCCAAAAAAAATAAAAATAAAACCCAACATTTCACACAAGGTAGCAAACAGTCGTGCGTTGAGCACACTTCAAACTCGGGCATCCTGTTGTCACGTTCCATACTGGCCTTATACGAGGGGGGGTAGAACAAAATAAATAGTTCTGAATCTTTGTAAAAAGCTTTGTTTTTTTCTACTTTAGTGTTTTACGCATCGACGCGCCTGGAGCTGACCGGTGACAGGCTTGTGTGGGTTGCTCATTGAGATTGCACCTCAATGTTCTCCAGCATCCATCTCAGCCAGTAGGATGGTGACGGTTGCTGTAACGCTCCTCTACTATTCTGAGAATCCATTTCTTTTCCAACTCTCAGTTTCTCTCTCTTTCTAACCTATAACACCATAAAGAGACCTGCTCCATGCTGCTGACAGGAAACGAACAAAATAAAAATCCTGCCATCAAATCCTACTCCATTCCATGTTTTTTTTTTTCGGTTTTGTTTTACAAATGTGGATTTTTTCATAAGTCAGCCTTACAAGACGGACTGAAAGTGCTTTTTTTTTTTTTTAAATGGAATGGTTTTAGATTATAATACATAAATCTAAACAGAAAGTAGACTGTGGATTGCACTGCGAATGTAACATAGGAAGCGGGTAGGAGAGAAGCTTATTGGGTCACAACCAGTGATGGCATTGGCAGTGAGGACAAGCAAACAAACAAACAAACAAAAAGGAGGGGGCGATGGAAATGGTTCTGTCTGGTGTTAAGTTAAAGCCTTAGCTTTGGCAATCCACAGGCCTCTAAATCATAACATAGAATAACACATGCTTAACAAAATATACTAGGGTTACACAAGCCATTTTGAAAGAAAAAGAAACATGTTAGGGATTTTAAAAGTCTAGACAATAGAATAAAGTGACTAAACGCATAAGCAAGCGGGGATACATACACATGCCTAGACTGCAAAAAAAAAATGTCTGGGGTGACTGTTAGCATGTGTGACATTATATACTACCTAAAAGAAAGAGATAAAAAGAAACAAAAATAATGCCTCTTCTCTTTCAAATAATGGTTATTGATACACTTGAAATAAAATTACCAACCTATTTCCTTGTCTGTACATTAGACAAGTACCAACTACATAAATAGTATATGCAGCTGTTGCAATTTAAAAAATCCTAGATTAACTATACATTTCTTGTCTTTTTTTGACTCAAGTTATTTGAAGAGGGTTTGAAAAAGAGAGAAATAAGCAATGTGGAAGGGATGATCAGGGTTTATATCCTTCCCTTGTCCTCTTCTGGTGGTCCTGGCCAGCAACAGCCCAATCGTGAAGGCCTCTGGGAGTGCCACTGAGGGGTCAACAGTGAAGGCACTCTGAGGGGCTGATTAGATTGGGTGAGGTGTCGGTGTGGGCTCTGATGGTGCAGGGGCTGTGTGCCCTCTAGTCCCATGAAGCCACTGGTTCCAAGCCCATTACCCCAATGAAAAAACAAGACTCTAGACGAAGGCCGGCACCCTCAGATGTTAATGTCCCTGACATCTGTAGGAGTGCATGAGAGATCCACGTCCTCCTCCACGCGTTTGCTTTCTGTGGAGATGCTTTGCTGCTGCGCTTGCCTCAGACTGGACTCCAGCAGCGATTCGATCTGCTCTTGGCACGATCGAAGACAGTCCTGTGGAAGGAACAAGAAGGACTTAGTATCAATTTCAAACTTGGTACTGAGACAATTTGTTTGTGAAAAAGCAGCAAGAAAGTGTGGGACTTACTGGGTCACTCCTGATAACTTGGGACAGGTAGTTAGTAAGGTTCTGGGAGGATAAAGAACTGTCGGCACCCTTCAAGTAGAGTCCCTGCACGGCTGCGGCGACACTTCCTGCTGCGATCATCGAGGGAGGGCTTGCGATGAAATTGACATCTGGAGATCACATAAATGACACCGTTTTGTTAGGATGATGTGAATTAAATGGGAACAATGCAAAAGCCACACAAACTAGGCATCTAAAAGAGGAAACCAGCAGTTAGGGGGTGTTTCTCGGAGGGCTCATAATGGAGCATAACATGAATAAATCACAATGACAGCAGTCACGGCAGGGCAGGGGACATTTTAGGGTGACAACAAACTGCGACTACAGGCATTTAGGGTTTTTTGGCGGAGGAGAGATACTTTGCTGTAGGTCCTAGGATAGTACCCCAACCCCTACTCTAACTCTGTTACCACCAAACAGAAACTCTCCAGTGAAACCAAGCCATTACCACATACACAAATATATCTTAGTGCAACACACCCAGAGCATATAGACCTTTATATCCAAGTTCAGTTTTGTTCCCAAGACTTCTACTTCTACTTAAAGTGGCTGTAATGTGAGTGCTTGCTCAGTGGTAACTCGTCTTCCCACACTGCCTGCATGAGAGGGAAGACGTTATAAATCAAAGTAGGGACTTTTCCCCTCTCTCTCTCTCTCTCCTTCTCTCACTCACTCACTCACTATGGGTTCTGCCCACACATGGAGAGTGCAGCAGCGCAGCACAACGGCCCCTCTCATAGGTAGCAGTCTACCATTGCTAGCCCAGTGACGAGAGGGCAACTGTTAAGACAAATTGAACATAAAGGCACGGGAGCCATCAGCAAAATCTATTCATGACTATGGCTAGCCCCCTTCCTCACTACCCACCCAAGCACAATCTTCCTGGCTGCTATCCCAGGCCACTTCCCAAAAGAAATTGAGGTCATAAACATAAAAGGGGTGCGAGCTGCAGTGATACCCACCATGTCAAAAGAAGGACAAAGAAAGCATGAAAGGGCTAAAGTGGAGAGATTCCTTCCTGAGACACTAAAGGCTATTTCAGACAGACGATAAACTGACCATGAGCTGAATGCAATAGGTTACATAACAATAGAGACTGATGGGGTTCAACATGTCACAAACCAAAAAAAAGGATCTTATGGGGGAAGAGTTACACCCTTATGCAAAAAGCAGATGCATACTCCACTCAGTTCTACGACATAACTCAGCCCCACAGCATGTTGTATATCTTCTGCAATTCACAAGGAAGGACCAGATAGCTTCCTCTTTTTTTTGTCAAATGTTCAGAGACTGTGCATTAGCAGGCTGCTGCTGAGAAGCTCTTGGGCCTCTGCAGAGGCATGGTGCAGACACAGCAATCACCACAAAAGGAAACAGACTTCCTCTCACTCGCAGACGCTCACATCAGTTTATAATACCTCTGCACAAGGAATTAGGGCAGTTCTTTCCATCCCAATAAAAAACGCTTTCTGATTGCAAATTGAACAGGAAAACAGAAACAATGTCTCTAAACACTCCATGTAGCTTCTTGCAAGTGTTTCGCAATAAAGAATAGGCTTCTGTGTCACTTCAAAACACCACAGATCTACACAGATCAAAAGGAAAGTATTAAGGTGCGTACCTGTTGCGCAGAGAGCAACAAACGTCTGTGCATGTTTGCGCAGAATCTGCTTGGCGCTCTGATGAATGGGCAGTTTGGTGAGAAAATGTTCAATGAAGTCATGTGGTGTCACAGAGGCTAGATCCCACTTCAGCTTATTCAGTACAAGTAGCTCCATTTGCTGTGAGGAAGACAGGAAAGTGCACAGTTTGAGATAAAGGGCCTCAAAAGTTTCTACAGAAGTCTTTTTTTTTTCATAAAGCATACTATTATTTGGCCTCTAGATGGTGTCCTTCCTCAAATGGCATTATGTGCCCCTGACTTAAGCTACTCAATTTAGGGCCAATTACAAACTACAACGATTTGAAGGCCGATTTGTAGACAGATTCAGAGCCAAATGTTAAGCAACAAAATGAAGAATGACATGCATTGCATGCATGCATTGCATAACTCGTCCTTCTTGCAAACTAAGTCAGTACGGGCACAATCTGCACAAAATGACCGAATGATCCAAACTGATAGACGACCGAATTACCTAATTAACAAGACATTAATAGGTAATTACCAATAGTTCGCATGGGCGGATGGAGTTGTCCGTGTATATGCAAAGCTTCTCGGCTGTTAATGGCACGGTTTCCTTCATTTTGGAGGCCAAGAACATGCAGGCGGCTCCCAGCAGCTGCAGTCGCGTCTTTTTAGTGTGTTCGACAGACAGAAACCTGTCCAAGTAATTCATGGCCAAAGGGAAAACCTCTTCTTCACATTTCTGTTCTTCGCACACCTGGTAAGAAACGTATATGAGAATAAGGCACTTGATGCATACGCGAGAACAGACAGTATAGCAGCTAAAGAAATAAGAAAATAGATAATTACCAAATGGGGAAAAAACCCGAAATATATCATTATCAAAAACTTTTTTCATGCATTTGGCCTAAATTGAAAAATGGAGTTATGGCACGAAGTTTCTTTTGAATATACTGTGAAGCAGTCTATGTTTGTTAAAGAAATGCAAACAAATGATTGATTATCAAATGAAACGGTGTGCAAAGTATTTATTAAATCGATTGATCTGTTCATAAGACGTAACAGTGATAGTACACAAGTTGAAGTTAGCAGTAGATGCTAGCGGTCGTTGCTTCCTAATACACAAAGGTGGCGTCCGGCTCCAGGCTCGCCGAAGCAATTTCTAGTTCGTCATCTTTTCAAAAAATATTTAAAAATATAATAAATTGTTTCGGCGCTTCTAAGTTACATGACAATGTTCCGCCACATATATTCTATCGGCCACAGCAAAAATATGTTGAATTTGATAACGAAAAGTAGGTGAAATTAATTTAATTTCACAGGGTGTCCGAAATGATGCGGAGCATGCCGCATTTACACTCCGCACACATTTCAAAAATTAATATAAATTATTCTAATGGACAAAATCGCACATAAAGCACATGTAAATCCAGGATAACCGATGAGGATCATAATCCGAATATTTAAATCACGATTTTGTCCTCGGAAACGAAGTAAATATCTTATTTATTTATCCGACCTTCAGGGACGTTGTGCATAAGGCATGGCGAAATGAAACAAAAGTTTTAACCTATAAATATAAAGTCTACTTCCAGGAAGCGACACTATCTTATACATATGACTTAAGGGTCTCAGGCTTTACAACAATATGTAAGAAATGTCAATGTTTAGGCTTTTTCTGAATTTTTAAGATATTAAAACAACTTCTCCACACGACAGCAAAGATGGCGCATAATAGGCTACTGGCACGAGTGGGATTGCATACGTGTACATTGATATTAAATTGAAATAAATTCGTATAAACTACATTTCACCTTACTTTGGTTTAAAACAAAACGAACCAAGCAAAGTTAAAAGAATTCTATACAATTCAGTAGTTATGAAACGACATCAATCCCCTGAAGTGTGGGGAATATTACTTTCGTAAAGCAGATTAAAAAAAAGAAAAAGCAAAGCATGTCATTCAGCAATGATTACTGCGTTGAAACAGAAAAAAGGGGAAGGTGATTAGAGATAGCAAGATTTAAAAATATCCCTGTTACTAATGGGCCTGCATTAGGAGATCGGGTCCAAAGAGCATAAGGCACAATCATCTTGAGACAAAGTTGTGTAATGTTAAATGTCGGGCTGTACAAACCTCTAGCATCCATGTGGCGACGATTTTCCTCATTTTGGGTACAATTTCTTTCTGCACGCATTTGAAATAATTGGGCGAGGGGAGATAGTTTTCCTCGGCTTTGAGCATTGTCTGTAAAACTCGATCATTCAACAAGTTGGTGTCGTGGTAAGCTCTTCTTATGGTATCCACCTCGCAGCAGAACAGCTGGTGCTCCATGGCTTCGGCGCTGACTTTGGCACGGAGGAAGAAAAAGTTGAGTAAAAGGGAGAAAAAGTCTTCTTTTTCGGCAAGGATGGAGGTTTGTGCTGATGCCGCTCTCGCCGTCTGTGCTGCTTGCAAGCCACTGAACAACTCTCGCGTCGCGTTCCGCCTGACAAAACTCCCTTTCTGTGCGATGCAGCTCGTGACGTGCACTGTTGTTAAGGGAAGATCAAAGCGACAGCAGCGGCCTGTGTGTGTGTGTGAGTGAGTGAGTGAGAGAGAGAGAGAGAGAGAGGAGAGAGAGAGAGAGAGAGAGTGGCTGTCTGCTTGAGCGTAGAAAAGATAATTCTTAAATGACTTTTTCTGCGGCCCTTCCTATTGCTGCCAGTCTGGAAATGGGAGGTCCTTTTACCCCCGGGTGGCGAACGGCTATGGGGGTGAAAACGGGGGGTGGGCAACAGAGGAGGAGCGAGGGGGCTTTTTCCTAAATGATGGGGGTAAAAAGCCTGTTTAGTGGTGTGAACATGTGCATTGGTAAAGAATTGATAGGGGGCGGCATAACAGACTAAATCGGTATAATCGTCCTCTGTCTCATTAAGCGACACACTGCTCACTAACTCATGCGAGCCAACTTTCATTTACTTTTGCGTGTAAAGTTTTTTGATGCACAAGTTTCTACCACGGTTTTGAGCCTTTTGTCAGAATAACTTAAAAAACAAACAAACAAACAAACAATCCATACCCTTAAATAGTGCTTCTCTACCTGCTTTGGAGTATCATTTAAACCGAAAAAAAAGTTTTAAAACTCATGAATCCTTTGTCCCACAACCAAGAAAGAGGAGGAAACAGAAATGAGCCTAAACCAATGAGGGGAAAGTTCAGTTGCCAGGCAGAACTGCGCCTCTTTTTACACTGCAGCAAATGACAAAAAAAAACAAAAAAAAAAAACTTCTCATATTAACTCCAAACATTATTTTATCACGTGAAAAGAAACAGAACGCTCATCACTCAGATATGAACGCTCATAAGCACACCCAGAGACCTGTCTTATACCCTGCTATGTTTTTAACCTGCTTAAATACCTCCCTGCATTCTACGTCCCAAAAGTTTATTAAATTATCTGCTTATAAGCGATTAGCATGACATTTTGCTAAGAAACCAAGCGAGTTAAAACTTGTTAATAGTTTTGCTCAACTAGGGGCGCTCTCACTTTAAAAGAGCTCACTGCTGTCGCTTCAGGATGAATTTAAGGCTTTCAAATTCCTCGCATTCCTGTCTTGTACCGTATAACCCCGAAAGTTTCCTCTTGATTTATATATTGACATCTCTTTCTAATTTCAACAAAGGACATTTGAACTAACCAGCCATTACAGCAAAATTATATTTTAAATGCTCAAACATCATTATCGAACTCCATCACTTAAGATAACCAATGGGATTTATTTTTAATAATTTTTTTTTTTTTGAATGAATGGAACAAAGGTTAAAACTGCTAGTCTTGCTTCGAACAAAAAGCGACACAAATGCAACCTGGTGCTTTTTAACCTTATTTTGTCTTTGTTGCTGGTCTGATAAACTTTAGAGTTTAATTCAGATTATTATAAACTATCAATTGGGTTTTTTTTTGTTATCAGGATGCGCCTATAAACTCAGTTTATTCAATATATTTAGCTGTCTACTCAACTCTGTCTGTGAGGCGTAGTCAGATATTAATTCAACAAAATAGATAGATAGATAGATAGATAGATAGATAGATAGAAGGATGCAATAATAAAAAATAATAAATACTACATATTTTTTAAGTGAACATAAAATATGATTATTATTTTCTTTGTGTTCAACTACATATTATAAATAAACTTTTTCTTAAAAAAATTAAAAATAACATTTTCTTTTATTCAGCAGACACACTTACTACAAAACTTTTGCCCATTGCTATGACTACTTCAACACAAACATTCAGGGCTTTGTTGAGTCTGTGGCCATGTGAGTTTTTGCTTTCACGTCTTTTATAGCAATTACGGTAAGGCATTGCGCATGCTTCTTTCATCACATACAATTCTCTCTTCAGTCCTAATTTATTATTTATTTTTCAATTAATAAGTAGTCCAAACAATGAAAGGGCTTAAATAGTAAAATAGCTAAATATAAGTTCTAGTTTTATTAAGACACCTCATAAAAATAATTGTGCAGAGTTGATAGCTGACAGCAGTTTCCTATTTCTTTGAGGGAAAGTTGTGCGCATTGTTTAAACTTACAAGTTGAGTTTCACAAGTTCATAAGTTCAGTGTCATCTTATGTTATGTATTTATTCCATGATTTGTACTAATCATTGTAATCCAGGTAATACAGCCAGCCTGCTGTGTGTTCATTAGTTGGTAAAGCCTCTTTTTAATCACAGATTTGTGTTACAGTGTTATAAAGTCTTAATACACTGTGATTATGAAACACTAAAATGAGCTCCTGTGAGTGAATTGTTAATACCTATGAATAAGTTGGTAAAAATCTGCAAGTCAGACTTATAACAGGTTACATGATAGGTATTACCACTTTTGGATTTTTAAATCGAATTACTTTTATTAGTGTTTTTTTTTCTCAGGAAAGCAGTAAAAATTGTTGAAGGCTATAACAAAGGGGCGAGGTATGGAGAACCCAGCATTAACGGCAGATAACCCTGAGGCGGAGGCTCAGATATACTCTCCATAGCGGGCATGCATGTCTGTACTTAAATGTGAGGGTGAGGGCATAATAAATAACTCTCTCTGGATACCTAAAGGCAAGCGGCAGTCGTCAGACCTGGAGAGAGCAGAAGATTAGGAAACAAAAGGACAAAAGATGGTCCTTGTTCGAAGTTTCAAACAGGGTGCCGGTCTAATTGCTGCTCGGTGCTCAGCACCCCTCTCCACCACCCTACAGCCCCATCTTAGGCCTTTCAGTCCCAATTCGGACCTATTGTTCACACTGCAATCTCCATGTAAATGAAATGATTTGATCGTAAAAACACAAGACGCAGGTTACTGTACACAACACAGGTTGAACTGAACTGTCTTTCTTTGTCTTTACCACTTCAAAACTTCCTTAAAGCATTTTAAAAAGTATTTTTAAAAATGGGAAATAAAAAAAAAAATCTGCTTTCCACTGCTTTGACAAAATGCTGAAGTGTCAGTATAGATTTGTTTATAGATACAATGAGAAATATCTCAATGACAAAGCAGTATCGCTGGAACCGAAATCGTTTGGCTAATGTGTAAAATTCAGCAGCCAGTGAGAACCTTTTCAGTGAACTTCTAAGCCCGTATCTATACATAAATAAAGAAAATCCTTTGCAAAGAATGTTGTCTTCACAGTCTTTGCCTTTACCAAAACAAAACAGGTAGATTCACTTAAATAGTTTCTTTTACATACCTTCTTTACAGTATGATTAGTGAAGATTTTTTGTTAAATATGTACAAGTATTCAACTTTAAGGGATAACTTATTAATGGCATAACTTACTGATCCCGTATTAGTGTTGGATAACATGCACTGCAAAGGCATATGTACTACTTTAATGGTTGTTAAACCAGCATCGTGACACACCACAGGACTGTCAGTGACCTAATGAGAGCATTAGAGCTTGTCAATCACCTGGACTAATCCTTCCAGCCAGTGCTGTACCTGCAGGCCCCTCCGACCCCATGTGCCATCTCCATCCTGCTCAACTCTGTATTGCTTCTCGTTAAGCTCCTGCTGGTCACAGTAAACTCATCTCTATGGTTCAGAAGCATTAACCACCGGTGGCCAATTCCCACTGATTTCCACAAACAAGAAAAACAGGATGTCTCATATGGCTGGGGGAAGATACACATGTCTAATGAAACTGTGTGTAGGTTCACGTATATAGGTATGTGGTTATAAGGTGTAGACATTTCTAATTTATATAGAAATTGAAGGCAACTTGTGATCAGGAGTCTGCATTGAGCTGTGGTCACATGACGGTTATTGTGTTGAGGTTTGTCAGGTAATTCACCAAAGGAAGGCCACCAGTGAGGATCCTCAGTGCATAGAGCAAGCAGTGGGACTCCAGCACCTCGGTTCTCTCTATTGAATAAAGTCTGAGCTGCGATGGCTCAGAAATCATAAATCCTGTGCCCTGGAAATGGGCCTCCCAACCCCCCGAATGCTACGATAAATCATGCCTATATAATGCAGAACCAACTATAGAGGGAGTGGTAAAGCGCTGTGTAACAGGTATCATAGATTAATGGATGTCTGCTCTGTATTTTGGCCATCAACTTTGCCTGAGACACTTACGGGTTTGGGCATTCTGGATAGCAGCCAGGGGCCTCATTGTATAGCTAAAACTTGGCATACATTCCTCAAGATATTCCTTATGCACCAAGACCAGAATCTAAATGTAAGATCAGAGGCATGTAAATGTGCTGGTAGGTGCTACCCCATACCCCTAAAAGCCTATTTTGTATATTCATGATCCTGTATGCATATAAATAGCCCTATTATTTGCACATGATTTCTTCATTAATGAAGAAACGCTTTCCAGCGCTGACTCCAACCAATTCAGAACTCATTTCCAACAGGATGCCCCTCAGGATCCGGTTTAGAGGTTCATCACAGATCCCTGTTCTCTGTAAGAACACACTTCCCAGCTAGCCTGTTGTGCTCAGTTGTTCAAGAACACCAATAAATCCCACTTTTCGAGAACATAGTATGCTTATGACTTTACTGAAATGGGCTTTAGGAAATAATCAGCTATGGGCTGGTGTGACGCAGCCACAAAGATAACGCAAGGAGGAGTCACCAGAAGTGTTATCACCAGAAGTGGATTATGTTTCCAATAATGTCATGTCCCGAAGTCCTTTAATACCACAATGGTTTTCCAATGATTTATTTATTTTTTTATTTATTAATGAAAAACATGTTTAACTGTTTATAATTATGTGGAACATCATATGGTTCCTGATATTCACTCACAATCTTTTTTTTCTCTTTCTTGAAGTGAATAATTTAAATAAACCAACTTTACAGTGGCGGAAAATTTACTGACTGTTTAAACACACTGACACTGGAGACTCCTTCCATAAATTGTTAATTAAAGAAAACTATACAGACAATTTTTCTTTTTAAACAACTGCAATCCATTTATCATTAGGTGTCCATCGTGTGCTGTTACTAGAGAAATGGCAACATATTAAAACATTGCATTAATAAAGATCTGCAAAACCTGCAGCTGGCATTATTGTCAGAGCTGCTGTTATAAAACTTCTCAGCAATCATAATCGTTCATTCAACAATTAATCATAGAGATATGTAATCTTTAGTTGCATCTCATTTACCACCTGGTATTGTCGTGTTTTTTTTTTTTTTCAATCTCTCCTTTTATAGTACTTAACAAATGCAAGTGAACTTTCATCTCACATCCTTTTATGATGAATCCGTAGTGGACTCTTTGAGACCCTTTGCCCCCAATGCTTCATTGTGAGGGGATCAATCCTTTCCAAAGACCATCATTCTTCCCCTATAGTCACCTTTTATTCCGCTAATGGCGATGAAGATAAATGTGGTGCCAAATGAAGGCAAATGGACCCCATCTCACTTTCAACAGAGACAAATGCATGTGAGGAAGTTTTCAAGTTTTCATCTTCGGGTTTCGTGTTTTAGAATTGTACTTTTGTCTTTCTTTTCACTGACATTTGCTGACATTTTGTAATCCATAACCGACTCCAGAACACTAGCTCAGAAATAGTATGGCAAGAGGGAAATAGCGAATGGTTACGAGGAAACAGTTTGATGTCGCAGGAGCCATCAAGGAAGTCTCTATTCAGTGCTTAGGACATCCATGCCTCTCAACAAAGGCATACTGTATGATATGAGCGTAGAGAAAAGGTTACCCGCTGTCTCTCCAGAGCTGTATCAATTAGCACACATAGAGGCAGCATTATCCTATGGCCATTATTCGACACTGCAACTATCCAGTGGTTCAAGGGCCAGAAATTGCACTCATGAAGTTCATACATACCCAATATTAGACATATTATATCCCCTGACATATTGAGGAATGTGTTGGTATGCATGCATAATTGTGTCAGTGAAGTGTATAGTTTGTTGTGTGCGTGCTCCGAGCCACCCTCCAACACCAGCATCCTGGTTCCTTTAAGACCTAATTATACACAATGCTTCTCCAGGTCTAAATGCTTGGATATGAGATTAGGATTGAAAGGCCTCTTCAAAGGGATCTTTGTTTCGCCAAAGCAGCCTTTTGCTTTGGGCCATTTGCCCCCAAGCCTTTACATTAGGGAATGCTAATACATGTGTATTTAAAAATCAAATACACAAAAAGCAAATACGTCTGACCGAGTTCTGCCCGAGAGCACACTGTCAGAGAACACATGTAAACATTCCACGCCTTGTAACTGTTAATTATATCGTTAGAACATGTGGAGATATGTGACATAGCAAATCGAAGCTGTGGTTACGCCATTTAGTGTTAATTTGCAAGGCAGATATGTGATATGGAAACTGTGTGATCATGAGCTATGTTTTGGAAACTTCCTCTAAATATATATGTATGTATGTATATATAAGTCTGTCAACCAAAGTGTAATCAGTCTTTTTCCCTTTCCTTTAAAAAGGTTTTGTCTTATTATGTAACGAATAAAACAACAGCACCTAGCCAAAGACAACTTGATATTTAGAATAATTTTGAGAAAAGAGTTGTAATTTGGTCAATCTGGGATTGTAAGGAATGATGATTAGGTCACCAACAAGCAATTGATCCAATACTACATCCATATATCACCGTGTTTTGCACCCGGAATGACTGCTCTTTACGATGTTTACTACTTTGGAAATATATATATATATATATATATATATATATATATATATATATATATATATATATATATTATTGTGGTGTGGAGTAATGGTGTTGTTTCTCAAAATGGTGTAACTTGGATATTTAGTTAGTGGTACATGTTACAGTGCTAATGTATAATTTCATCCAAATGGGATCATTAGCAATTTTACCAACACATTTAAGGGAAACATTGATATTCCAGATTTCTTTCTAATGTATATACAGTAGAAAATACTTGTTGACTAGCTAATACATTTAAATGGGATCCATATTTCCCAGTTGTGTATCTAGAATGCTTTTATGATTTTAATAATTAACAGTACCATATTTTCACCTTAACGTTTCCATTTACTAATTAACAAAAGTAATAGTACTTGTCAAAGATGACTTAATATTAACGACTTACTGATTTTTTAGCCCTTTTGGGATTATAGAATTTTAATACATATTTCCCAGTTGCCTAGCAACAGTGCTTTCATAATATTATCAATTTGTACTGTATTGTGTATTCCCACAGGTTTGAACGTGTTATAATTAAGGTCACATAGTTATCATAATATGAGGTTTTGCTGAAATATCCACCCATATTTTGTGTTACTGCTTAACCACAGTGTCATCGTTTTTTTTTTTGTTGTTTTTTTTTCATCCCCTCCTCCATTTAACCCTGTTGCTTATTTGGGGGGGAACCATTCTTTCCACTAAGTCCATCTCCAGCTTTGAAGTTCTGACTCCTCTTCATATCCTTGATATGTGCTTAAAAAGGGTGCAGGGGGCTTGCAATAATGGACACAGATTTTAGGGGGGTGTCCTTTCACGCCATCAAAATTCTCCCCTCCTGCCCCCAAGAAAACGTATCCAGAAAAAAAAGGAGAGGAAAGAGCGAGTGAGAGAGAGGGAGAAAAAGTTCACCCACTGAAAGAGTCTCTTTTCTCAAGCCAGGGTGGGCACCACAATGGGCCATGAAAAGATGGATAGAGTGATTGTCCTGTTTAGTGATCCGCAAACGGGGAGAGCTGGGGTTCCTCTGCGGTGCAGGGGTGGCCTGCGCTGGCCCTTCACTCACTCTGCTTAAGGAACAGAGGGGGTGCGCAGAGGGTCCAAGGGCATTGAGAAGAGGAAAAGACCCCTGGGACAATGGAGGTCCATGAAAGAGACAGCAGATCACCAGGGGCCCTAAATGCAGCAAGACTCTGGCTTGGTAAGGGCCAACCACAAGGGAGTCAAACTGAATGTTGGGGGGGGGGGGCATTACATCCGCCAAGAATTTATAGAGTTTGATCTTGTTTTTGTAAGAGTATATAATGGTGGTGACTTCACATGGATAAAAATCATCACTGTATTAAGGTCTCTCTCTCTCTCTCTCTCTCTCTCACACACACACACACAAACACACACAGCCCATATTTACACATGTGCTAAAGGAGCTCTGTGCTGTCTGATTGATCAGGCAGTCCCATTCTTTTAGCCAGCATTGGCACCGTTCGTGTTCCTCCAGGAATGTTGTTTACGTTGTCAACACAGAAAGGGGCAGATGGAGAATTAAAACATTCAAAGCCAATTAGAATGGAGGAATGCCATCATCCATCTTGTTTTCCAGTCACCCTTACAATACCATGGTGGGCTTAAATGGGAATCACGTTTGCATGTAGCTTTTTAAATGTATTACAATTTGTATTCGCAAATGTAATTGGCACACCGAAAATTAACATTCTGACACGATGTCACAAAATCACGTGACCTATGACACATGGCTCAGTTCGGCTCTAAAAAAGCATGACGTTTTTTTTGTGAGTGAATAAAATAAATGTTAGCATTGGTTTACTGGTGTGAAATACTAGGAATAAAATATTAAAGAAGGAGTCGGCTGTAATAGTGATGCTCCTTTTGTCATTTGGTTCTTATAGGTATTATCACTTAAATGGTACATTTAATTCAGTAAGCATTCTAATCTAACATTAAAACCAGACATGATTTCCTAAAGGTCTAAAGGCCATGTTGCCTAAAACACTTTTTCAAAACACTAGCCTATTATTCTGGAAATCCCTAAATTCCCTGTATTTTAATGAATTTTCCAGATTTATTTCGTACCATACATCATCTGTCATTAAGAGTCTCTTCACTAAGTAATGATGGCTTCTTACTGTCGATGCTTCCTAAACGAACTGTCAAATCCGTCATGCCTGATGGGGAATATGTGATACACAGCTCAGCGAACAATAGCACGTTATACATATTTATCTCCTCAGATGGCACAGTTGACCTACAGCCGTTCTGGCTGCCTCTACTCTGGCTGTAGCGTCTTGCACCCCTCGGAGGCCTTTTCTCACAGACTTTCTATCTCCAAGCTGCCGGTCCCCTGCTCATTTGCCTCTGAATGCCCTTCTAACCCTCCTTTCCTCTATGTGGAGGTACACACTTACAAAGAGACCTCACTTTCTGACACACACACTCACACTGTATGAGCATGCTGGCGAATGGGTGTGTGTGTGTGGTGTGTGATGTGTGGTGAGGGGGTGGAGGGGTTGGAGACTGTTGCACTGTTATCACCTGCTCCTTTTCCCTACAGTTATTTGTATGTGCTGCTCAAAGGGCTGTCAGCATGGCCCCAGGTGACCTGATAAGTCTTTACAACTCTCTCTGCCTTCCCCCTCTCTCATATATCTCGAGTGCCTTTCAGTCTCCACACTGTATTTGCATACATAATTTTGCTGTCAGCTTCAAGGAGGACAATCAAGGTATAAAAAAAAGGAACAACCAATACGCTGCTCATTTTGATAGAACCCAAAATGTTCACATAAATTAACATTACGATTGGGTAATTATTTGCTACATATGTATGATATTAACAGTTATATCACTTATACGGTGTGTTTTAATTAATACACTCTTAATAATTGTTTCTGGACTACAGCTCATTTACAGGGACAGGACAATCCAGAGGACTGGATTATCAAGATGGATTATCTTTTGTTTTGTTAACTTTAAGAGAAAGACAAAAGAGAGGCAGGTGAGGGAACGACGCGGATGTTTATACCTGCCACACCATAAGTGATAACAGGAACAGAACTAGTTTCACTGACATGCCTCAACATTTAAAAAGAAAATTGACATGGGGTTCTTTGATAAATTTAAATGGATGATATGAGAATTAAAATACTTCAGGATTCGCATGTAGTGCCAAAGAAATAAATAATAAACTTAACAGTGGCTCTGGTTTATTTGTTACTTAATATTAAATAGTTAAATAGTCCATTCAGTTGAATGAGTTTATTGAAACCAGTTGCACATCATTACTGTAGCAAGGGAAAGTTGTCAGCTGGATCGAGGCTGTCCTAAATGTCCTCCAAACCCTCATTCTCTTTTATTAATATTCAGCGGGAAGACAGCTTTTGTGTCATGTGCATCAGGAAATCCAATCCAGCCTCAGGCCCAACGAGCTCTGATGAGCGAACAAGTCTATATGCTTAGTGCGTGGCTTTTGTTTGACCCTTCATAAAAATGTTGATGTGGTTGTGGCACGCTCCGGACTCGTCATTTGCATAACTTTGCATGAGTTTTGCCTTGGCAGCCTAAAAAGACGGCAGCTCGTTCCTTCTGTAGACGACAAGTGTTTATGTGATTAACCATGTGAAAATGCCTGAAAAGTCCCCTCTGTGGGAGACGCCACAGATAAGATCAGTCAGTGTTGTCCCATAAATATATTACAAATATTTGAATTTCGGCACGTTAATCTTTTATCTTTTTTTTTTTTTTTTCCAATGCGTGCATGGAAAACCCTATTGTCACGGCAGCCTAATGACATTTTGAAGAGTGTCACCCAAATAAAGCGGCGCAGTTTAATTAGAATAATATGTAAATGGAATGAGAAAGATATTACCGGGGTGACAGGAGGTGAGCAGTGGGACGTCTTTAAGAACAGTGACATGCGTGAGATAGTACAGTACGTTAATAAATACATACAAACACCAACCCCAAGCACTTGCACCCCCCCCCCAAACACACACAGCCTGCCCCCAAAATAAAAAAATTTCCACTTGGCATATTAAGTAATTAAGTGTCTTGCACACGTTAACAGTTTTGTTTGGTTTTCTGTTTACACTGACATTAGTCATATGAGGCTTACAGGTGCGAGAGATAATGGCGAGGTATATCTTATATACACTATGAGTCATCTTCCTGCTTTTTATTGATTTTTATCTTTTAAATAAATAGTGCATAGGTTTGGGTTTAATTAACGAACTGGTTGCTTAGAAACTGAAATGGTTGCTTAGAAAGTACAATTTATTTATTTTTTATTTTTCCTTTATTCTTTCTTCTTTTTTTTTAAGCTGTATTTAATTATCTGTAGATTTTCATTCATTTAATTCTCCCGACTTTTCCTTTCCGTATTTATGAAAATGTATCACACTTTATAACTATCTTTATTATGCCTTTTAAAGGAATATGATTATATTATGATAAGTCGTGTTCGTAACACATGATAACAAGGAAACGTCTTTGCATAACGCATCGTACGATTTATATATAGCATTTTAGTGAGATTACCAGGGAATCATAGAACAAATTCTTTACCAGGTCCTGTCTTGTTAAGAACCTGTTGATGCATCTACGGTTTAACATAAAGCACTGAAGCATGTTATTATAACAGGTTATGGACATACTGAATGCTCATTATGCATAGTGAATTCAAAGAATGTGTTACCTTAATATCTCATTTTACAGTCTTTGTATTTATCAAGCAATTAGCATTCATTTAATTTTATTATGCTAGCTAAGAGATAACTAAGAGATTAGAAACAAATCTGTTGATAGATCATTTCTGTCATACTTCAGTTTCTTGGTGTTTGAATTGAGGCAGATTTCTTCGTTTCACACATCGGAAAAGTCTAGACTTTTCTCCTTTAACTTGTGTGAAGACTTGTGCGAACTTTTTTCCAGACTGCTTATTTATGGCTGAGGCTGAACATTTGCTGTTAGTGTTTCTTGTGTTGACTCAGGAAGACAATGTGCACTAATTCTAAGCATGCTTTCAGTTTATCCATCGAATGTGTCATATTTCAAAGGAGTGTGTCCAATAAAAAAAACAAAACGAAGCAAACACCACAGACGTGCATTTCCAGGGAAAAGGGTGTGTGTTTGGCCCGACAGCAGAAAGACGAGAGCTTGTCAGCTAGAGGTGATGATGTGGGCATTGTTTGGCATGGGAATATGCATATTTATGTTCCCTCATGGGCCTCATCTTCTCTCCATCTCAGAATATAACGCACTCACTTGACGTGCTCTTTATTAGCCATAGCAAGCCATTAAGGTTTGATCTCTCTCTCTTTCTTCACCCAGGACTCTTTACTGAATCTGATGTGAATTTATCATGCCCTTCACTCAGTTCCTACAGATCAGTTTTCTCTCAGCTCTGTTGTCTTATCCAGCACATCAGAAGCACATTGGGCAGACTCATTATCCTGTCTGTTTGTGCGTTTGTGCGTCGCGGTCTCCCTCCTACTCTATCCCCTCTCTCTTTCTCTATCTCTCTCTTTCTCTGTTTCATTCTAACGTTCTCGCCTTTGCTGCCCCGATCGCTGCATGACCATTGAGGACGGCTCTGTTCACGGGGACGTAATCCCATTTGAACTCTCGCCTGGGTCAGGGACAAAAACGCAGCGCAAACACACAAAGCCAAAGAGCCATGTGTGCTGCTAATCAGGTTAGCAATGTTCACGCCAGCGCGGACCGCAGGATGCTGGGACTGAGGCAGATGAGCGAGGAAACTCAGCAGGGTTTCCATCATCCACAATCTCATCGTTCTTTATGGAACATAATCAAGCTCACAATGGGCCTCATTTATCAATCTTTTAGTAAAGTTGTGTGTAAAAGATTTCAAAAGCCAAAATAAAATAAACTTTTTTTTTAATAAGAAAAACTTCCCACCCAAAGTTAGTACCATTAGTTTTAATAATAACACAGATTTTATTTACGTGCATTTGGCTAAACACCAATCACCTGTAAATTACTGAGCATGTTCACAGGACAGCTGACACACAATAACTCCTCCTCCTTGTATAGGGCGCCATTACTTTTGTCCTAATTGAGTGAATAGCCTTATTTGTCTTAATTTATGGGGTTTTTTTCTTGTGCTTTCTTTCAACTCATTAATATGAAATGAGTTTCACAGAATTTGCACTAAACTTGCAAATGTGTGTGCAAACTTCACCAATGCATTTACAAATTCGCAGGAATTTGCATCATTTCTACTATTGGAAGCCGAACAGACAAATTATAAGCCGATAAGACAAATTATCAAGAGAAAGTGCACTTAAGTAAAAGTTTGAATCAAAAATATTGAGTCAAAACTTGAATTGAATGAAAGTCACAAAGCGTTTTTTATACACAAGGAAATCATCACGATAAAGAGAACTGACTCGGACAAACCTAGAAAATTTGTCTTGAAGAAGAAGTCACATATAAATTACATCACAGCGAAATTATTTCTGGTCACTGAACAACAAAAAAAACCCGTTCCATTTATAAAGCTAATTCACAAAACACGACTGAGCTACCTCATTGAACGAGCTAATTTACAACAAGACAACAAGTAACCGCCTAAATAATTGAAGATCACTAGCTATTTCAGCAAGTTACACAAATAAACTAGCTAGACAATTTAACAAGCTTACTCACAAAACAGCCTATATACCTACCTGAACAAGCTCATTTACAAACATTAACTACCTAGCATTTTTTAAGCAAGTTACACATGCAAACTAGTTAACTAGGTAACAAAACCCAATATATTGAAATAAGATAATTTACCAAAATTAACTATTAAGATATTTTAACAAATTACAAAAGTTAAGTTAGTTAGCAAATTGAACAACCTAATGTGCAAAACTCATCAAGCTGGGTTAACTCAAATGACATTTTTTAGATTCTATCTCAATTTTCTTAAAGGCTGATATTTCAATTCTACATGGGAGCCACATCTTAGTAGTAAAAACATTTTAAAAAAGTTAGAAAATTGGGTCTGGAGAAGTATTTTGAAGGTCAAAATCGAAAAGCAACTACAGGTGTTTTTCCACCACTAATTTTCGAGCTGTTACACAAACTCAGGAATCGGTGTAGCAGACGACCACACAAAGCCTTTTTTTTTTCTCTAAACGAACTGTGCTTTTTAAACGAATACCACATTTCTTCTGTTGATGCTCCTGCGAACGATTTACGAATAAACTCATTTCATTCCGCTTGACAGGTCAGGCCAAGACCTTGTCACTTACACATTCAATTATGTTAATAATTCGGACAGTTTTTTTTTTTACTTCTTTCCACTTCAGTGCACTGTAAATCCGACCCAACACAGACTGGGTGATTATAGTGGAGTGGGTACTGAGGTGATTTCTGTATAGGAAGAAGGGAAAGGTCTCGGGGTGCACAGCTAATAAATTTTGGAGGGAACATGCAAGTATTCACCAGATTTCTTTGTAATTTGCGCCACTTTTATATGGAGGAGATTTATGACTAAAGGAAGTCAGTGTGTGTGTGTGTGAGAGTGTGAGTGTGTGTTTGTGTGGGAGTGCTGCTGAGGATGTCTATCTGGCATTAAACCCTTATAAATATTAATTATGCTAGCCAAAAGCCAAGGGAATGTGACCTTTGGCTGTGACTCTCACAAACTTACTTGGGGCAACTTTCAAGCCCACCCCAGTTCAAAGTGACCTTAAGACACATTTTAGGGTTTGACCCTTATTCACTCGTAAAGTACTTACTTTCCATCTGAATTTGCCCGCCGTTCCTGCGAAACAATAACTGTATGTCCGTATTTGATATATTTTTATATCAATCACAAACACCTACCAGTGTTTTTTTTTTTTTTTTTTTTTTTGCATGATACTTGCAATGGAGAAACAGTTTTTGGTTAAGCGGAGCAGTTTATATTCAGAGTTTGAGCATCAGTAGTTAAGAGAGCATTCCAGAGCCACTTTGCGTGTGAAAAGCTTGTTTGTTTGCTTTATTTTTCCCTATTTAATGGGCCCGTCGTCACCCCTTGTGAGCCAGCAGTTGGTGAACAGGCTGCAGAGTAAGGACATTAAAACCAGTAGAGCTACATGCCTCTTTACATTTGACATTATCATACAACTGGTGGATGACACGGTGATAACTGCTGGATACCGCTTTATTCCTCCCACGTTATTCACATGCATAATGTGGCAAGAGTTTCACCAAGACACAAAGGTCAAGGGACTTGGGATGTGTAAAGGTGTGATGAATCGCCAGTTGCTTCATGAATGCCTTCTATCAGTAGAATGAATTATATTTTAATCCGGAGCATGATTTTCAGCGTCTTCTGTGAATGAATTATATCGCTTGCAGATATCCTAATATAGCTTCCTAACTGAATGAGCTAATCTACAAAAATTAACCAGCTAGCTAATTTACAAAATCCAATATGGCTAACTAATTAAATAAGCCAATTTACAGAAATGAACAACCTAGCTATTCTAACACATTACAAATGTATACTAGATAGTTTACAAAACTTAACAAGCTAGCTATTGAATGAACGTATGCAAAAAAAAATCTAAATATACTTCTGTAGATTTGATGGCTGTTATTTCAATTTGACATGGGAGCTACAGCTTACTAGGAAAAAGATAAAATAAAAAAAAAAGTTTTTTGAGGAATAAAATGAAAAATTTGAGGAGTGAATTTATTATAATAGCTTGCAGATTTTAGCGAGTAGTTTTCAATATCCATTAAAATCCTGAGCTCAACATTAAATCACCATCACCCTCTGCTTCCCAAAGGCATCCGGCCAAGGAGAAGCTAGAAGTACAATATTTTTAATTATTAATTAAATTAAAGGTGTGTTAAATTCACTTGGCTCATTCTAATGCTTTATCGTTTCCCATAGTAACAGCTGACACAGAATTGAATGGCCGATACGCTACGGATATAAAGAGCATGTAATTGTTAAATTTTCTGTAAGGAGATGTTGAGCTAGAATTTTTAGAAGGAGTCTCCAGTGGCACAGTTTTGTAACAGTCAGAGGTAAAGCTCTTAAATACAGGAAAGTCTTCAGGAAAGAGCGCCTTGCTCTATTTTCTTAACAAGCTCCTTTTCTTTTTGTCTTATTATCATAAAGAGAGAGGTAAATAAAGAAACCTGTGTGAGATTTCCAACTCCCAATAATTGGATTAAGAATGTAACGGCTATTAATATAGTTAATTAGCATTCATTAAAAAAGCCAGCTTAGCTGCTGTGTATTCTAAGACTCCTGTTTCCCCATCTCCTGCTTTTATATTGTGTGACGTTAGTTGTAAAATCCAGAGACGCTGTAAGCATGTGGCTCTGCTTGATGTTCTTTGCATCGAGTTGTGTCAAAGTGGTCCGAACACAAAGAACAGTGACTTGTTCGGCTTTTAATAACCTATCCTGACGGACATTTACAATGCCTAGAGCGCTCGTGCAGCAGCAGCTAAAGTCATCAGGGCTGAGGCGAGATTGCCGTCCCCCCCACAGCCTTCAACCTCAAACACCAACGACGATCTCTGACAGAAGCAATGAAAAACAGCTGGGAGAAAAAGCAAACAGCGTTTAGCTGCATTGACCGTTCTTCTTGCGTCTTCCCTCCTCCTTCCGTCCTGGTCTACCACAGCCTTCGAGTTTGGCTGCTCGTCATCATCACCACCCGAAATGCAGCATCGTCGTAATGGCAGGAATGTGGAGAACATCCATTCATGTCTAAGCCTGCTGCTAGGCTCAGGGAGCGCTGCTTGGCTTTCACTTAAATGGTGCAGAAAACCAGAAGCGTTACTTAAACCCATTATGTAAAAATCAAAACACCAGGTCTGGCGATTCAAGTGGTAAATGAGAGTTTGTTTATGGCTGGGGTTTTGTGCTGAACTGGGTCCAAAGCCTCAGGTGGAGCTGGCAGGCTGGGGAGGTTTTCCTCAATTCCAGAGCATCCTGTGGGCATGTGCACCTGGCAAAGCTACCAGAGGTGGTAACCGCTGGAGCACCAAGCAGTACTGCCTTTCTTAATCACTTATAAAAGCTGGATAATTAAATAACACAAATGGGAGAGGTAAAGTGCTTACATGAAATCCATGATGTTCTTTCTTTCTTTCTTTCTTTCTTTCTTTCTTTCTTTCTTTCTTTCTTTCTTTCTTTCTTTCTGTTTTCCGGAACAATAATCAACATCTGTATTATGGCTATCTGCATTATGAAGATGTGATGAACCTCTTGAAAAAATGTATATGTAATAATAATAATATATTAAATATAATATAAATAAATAGGACAAAAAACCATGCTAAAACTACATAAAAACACCATGGTAAAATCCTAGGTTTATGTAAACATTATAAATATGTGATATAACTAAACATCATATTTTAAATCCAAATTTTCAGAATTTTATTTAAAAATAAATAAATAAATAAACCAGTGGTTTTCAAATCTCTCAAATCAGTAGGAAATTGAGTTTTTTTCGCATTTGATGTGGAGTTTTTGATTTCAAGACAGTGGTGAGACCGGCCATGCTGTATGGTTTAAAGACAGTGTCACTGAGGAAGAGACAGGAGTCAGAGCTGGAAGTAGGAGAGCTGAAGATGTTGAGGTTCTCTTTGGGAGTGACACGGTTGGACAGGATTAGGAACGAGTACATCAGAGGGACGGCTCATGTCAGACGTTCGGGGGACGAAGTTAGGGAGGTCAGATTAAGATGGTTTGGACATGTTCAGAGGAGGGAGAGTGAGTATATTGGTAGGAGAATGTTGGACATGGAGCTGCCAGGCAGGAGGCAAAGAGGAAGGTCAAAGAGGGGGTATGTGGATGTAATAAATGAGGATATGAAGCTAGTGGGTGCAAGTGATGAGGATGCAGAAGATAGGGATAGGTGGAGAGAGATGATTCGCTATCGCGACCCATGGAGGGAACAGCCGAAAGAAGAAGAAGAAGAAGCTGTGGAGTTTTTGATTTATTTATGTTTTTTTTAAATACTTTGGAGTTTGTTTTTCTGCTTTTATTCTTTTTTCTCTTTTTGGATTTTTCTCTTGAATTCTGCAGTTCAGTTCATTCATGTGATTCTCAGTGCAGACTGAACTAAATCACTTTTCTTTAGTACTAATTGTCTAGTAACGGCACTAGTTGCCCTATTTGTGATTTAAAAAAAATCTAATTCAACAAATACTGACAGAGCATGAGAAAAATGTTTAAGATTGTAAAAAGTTATGCTACCGAGAATTAAGAATTTCATTAGCTTGAAAATCCATAATACTTTGATTGGACATTTGAAATAAAAATAAATAAATAAATAAATAAATAAATAAATAAATAAATAAAATTTTGTTCAGATGGCTTTCTTAAAAACTTTCAGAGAATTATTGTAGTAAAATTGTGTTGTTGTTCTTTTTTATAAATCTGCCACAGATAGTTGTTGCTCATCTTTGATATACTTATTATGGAGAACTATATGGCATCTACTGAAAATACAGTGTGGGTGTATGCTATATAACCACACAAGGGTGTGAGAAGGTGTTATCTGAGCATAGGATGGGGTGTTCACCCTGGCAAAAAAAAAAAGTTAGTGGAATACCCCATGCAACACAGACACAGGCACTTTTTAAATAATAAATCACCATGAAGTCCACAGTTTAGTTTTGTTGTGTTTTCTGAATTGATCTCGTGTTTTTTCATTTTTATTTTCTGACGTTTTAAATTTTTTTGATTTGCTGTTGTGTTTTTAATATTTTGTGTTTTTAGCTTTTCTGTTGCATTTATTTATTTATTGCATTTATTTATTTATTTTTTGCTGTCTTGCTTTTGTGTTTCCGTCTCGCTGGCATGTTTGTGATTTACTGTGGGGTTTTGTTATTGTTTTTATGATTTGCAATTGTTTTCAGTTTTGTTGATGTGCTTTTAATTTTGCTGTTATGATTTTGGGTTTTGCTGTTGTGCTTTGGATGTGCTGATTTTTTGGGGGGGCAGGGGGGAGGGGGGATTGCTATTTTTTTAGGCATTTTTTATTAGAATTTCCGTTTGTATTTTGCTGTTATGTTTTTGGGTTTGATTTTGTGTTTAGTTTTGCTGATAGATTTTTTTTACTGTTGTTGTTACATTTTGGATTTGCTGTCATGTTCGTTATTGTATTTATGATTTGCTATTGTTTTCAGGTTTTTTGTGCGTTTTTGATTTACTTTTGTGTTTAGTTTTGCTGATTCGAATTTCTGTTGTATTTGGATTTTGCTCTTATGTTTTTAGGCTGTGTTTGATTTTGTGTTTAGTTTTGCTGTAAGATTTTTGATTTTGTTGTCATGTTTTTGTCTTGTTTGTTTTGCATTGCTCATTTTGCTGGCTTATTTTCAGGTTTGGCAGATGTGCTAAGAATAGGATTTTGTGTTTGGTTTTGCTGTTGCGATTTTGATTGGCTGTTGTGTTACCTGATTTGCAGGTTTTTGATGTTCTGTGTTAGTTGCACTGATGCATTCTTGGTTTGTGTTTTAGAATAGTTGTTAAACTTTAAGCTCTATTCATCGTTTTCCAGTAAATCATACCTGCAAGTATATAGTCATGAATGTAATGATTATGTTCTGAATACACATCTATTGACATATTGCAGAATTCACACAGTCTGTAAGGATGGAGATTTGCACACATGTTTTTTGAAGGATTACAGTGACTGGTCAAGGTTATATCGTCATCGTAATGCTCCTGCCCTCACTCTTCCCACCCAGCACCCAGCACCCCCACACATACACATTCTCCATTAAACTGCCCTCTGTTAAACAGCAGGTTACGTTTTCACTTCTAAACGTTTGGGGACGAGATTGAGAGGTATTGCCTAAAAACATCTGAGTTTGGACAGATGACCTCCGGATGCCACCTGGGCGTGAGCTGAGCCATAGCTGGGGGAGAGTGAGCACTCTCAGCTTAGAGGGGCCTCTGCTCTGATTACAGTCGGGCCCCGAGGGACCTCAGTGCTATGCTACTGTGAACTATAGCCCACTAAGTACAGCCAGACCTGACCACCCTTACTCCAAACAACCCTGAGGAACATCTATTTATATTAGACTTTACACTTTCTGTTCATAGAAGTACATAAATACACGCTCCACTGCTTCACGTAGACATAATAATCACACACCAGTCCATAAGTGTTAATGCCTGAACTATAAAACCCACTCACTCGCCTGTTAGTTTTGTTTAAAATGAGATCAGCGCCATCAATGTGAGTAATTCTGCAAAAGCGAGCCTGGGCAGGTCCATCCCCTCATAGAAAATAGAATGTTGTTATTTTTGGCTGCCGCGATCAAACTTACAATATCCTGGTAGACTTTGAAATGGGGGGCCGATATAATGAGACACAGCCAACTCCCCCAATGAGCTTACCGCTCCTGCCAAGTCTGATGGCTTTCTAATAGCAACACTGAGCTTTTCATTCTTCTCAAGCAAGTTTCTCTCTCTCTCTCTCTCTCTCCTGGAGCCCCTCTAAATGGTTTCAGATTCTGAGTCCTGTCTGGGGCACAATCTTAATCAGGTTTGCCATGATGAAGGAGAGAAGTCTGGTTTACATGGCGAATGCTTGTTTCAAGCAGACTGAAAGGCAAACTCCCCCAAACCCCCCAATACAAATTAGTGTGTGTTGATTGGAAGTTTGAAAGCACTACCTAAAAAAGCAGGTTTTGCTTTCAGTATTATTACAACCTGTCATATTTGCATTTCACTAGAAAGAAGATGCCTTTATGCAGGCCAGGACAGAGATACATGTGTGCATGCATGCAAGCTTTGAGGCTCACATGTGCACAAAGCAACCTTTTATACATAAATCAAAAGAAACATTTGGACATTCATCTGTATTGTCTCTAAGCCGTTGAGGCGAACCTTTGTGGACCTTATACAAAAGGACATTGCTTCATTTTGCCTGCAGCATCACAGCTTTTAGTGAAGCTGCAAATATCTATATGTTCTTTTTTTTATGAACCCTATCTTCCCTATCCTATCTAGATAGGAGTTAAATAAAAACCCAGAGGTCAAAATATCAGCATGTTCACGTCTTCAACCTACATCTAAAGAAATCCAACTCATACAGCTCTTTTCTGTTGTACCTGTTTTCCAGATTTTATAACTTCAAATTGAGCTGGCTCTGCTTCCCTAAACATAAAAATGACACTGACCCTACTAAGGATGAATAAATCATGTACTGTAAATGCATCACACAACATGAGCTGTATCCCAAATCATGTACTACACACTCTGCACTTACACTCTTACATGCACTTACATGCTCTATGTACTCTACCATAGTGTGTGTAAATTTTGGAAGTACAGTATCGTCTCAGATGTAACACTAATGTTTTTTTTTTACTAATCTAAACTTACTAAGAAGTATAAGCCATTTGATTTATGTCAGACTCGTACTTTTGACGTGGCTAGCTTTATCAGAATATGGTACGTTTTTAAAATGTTGAAAAATAAACCACAAAATGTGCATGGGTTCATTTCAAAGACGTTTTGTCCTTGGAATTTCTTCTCACCCAGGCTCTGCCCTTCTTCCTCGTAAGCAAAGCTATGAGCCATTGGGTGCATGAAGTGTCCAACATTCCCCAGTTCATTTATTCGGTTGAATAAGTGCATCATCTGGGTACTTGAAGTGCACCTCTTCCTGTTGGAAGTTTTTGTGTGAACACACAACATGACTTATGCTATTTATACAACAAAACGGCATAGAATAGCGCACAATGCAAAGTGTGCAATTTAGGATGCACGTATGTTTCTTAGAAACAAAACAAACAGACCAAAACAATATAGTGCATTTCTTTCATTTGTCAAATATTTCAAAAATCTTTTCATATTCAGTTAAATGTGCAAGTGAAGCAAATGACATTTCATTAATTGTGGCTTTTGGTCTCAGAGAAGATCTGTCGCATTTCAGGAACTGTCTATGGTAGACTCAAGAGGAAGTTGAGGCGTAAGGCCAATGGCTGCAGCTGCTGCTGCAGGATGGCGTACCTCTCTGTAGCACAGGATACCAGACAGACTGATGTCTATCTCTTCTTCCAGCCTTGAGGCATACTAGACCTACAGCCCCAGGTGCATTACACTTACGCCTTTCACATTGCCAAATCCTGTGCAGATTTTCAGACATGTCTTGCTGTCTAGTCTCGTGAGTTCAGTCAGTAATTAACTATTAAGTGGACTGGGTAACACTTACCACAGTGTTAAGACCACATCCTTTTTGGTGTTGCACTGTTTGCACCAGGTTGCACATGTTGCACTTTATGCAGCTAGGACAACTTTCTGTGTTGTTGTTTTGTTTTGTAGCTATATGTCGTTATGTTGTTTTATGCAGCACCATGGTACTGGAGAAACATTGCCTCATTTCACTATGTACTGTGTCAGCTGTGTATGGATGAAATGACAATGAAAGCTCCTTGACTTGACTTGACTTGACTTGAGTAATCATTAGCGATTTAATTAGGAATTAATAAAGCATATATATTAACAGCCTCTTATTCATATATAGTTAAATGTTAGGTAAGTTAATCTTAATTGAATATTCAGTTGGGTTAATCTTTTTAACCCATTAATTAATTAATGTTAATTAATATCAGGGGTTTCACTATTAATTAAATTTAGTACACCAATAGGAAAGTTGTGGTTATATGAAAATATATATGAATATATCAAATTTAAAACTAAAACCTGGCACATGATATAAATACAAATGTATTGGAATAGCAAAACCAAATCCTTTTTAATTTTAATTAAAATTCTATTTGGAATTAGCTCAAAAGAAAACGAGATGACAGATCAGAATTTCAGCTTTTATTTCCCGAGATTTATATCTAGATGTATTAAACAACGTATATCATGCCACCTTGTGTTTTAACCCACCGATTTTGCTCATGATTAAAAATAAAAATCATGTGACTGACAGGTATTTCTTGTTGCCCATTTGTGCAATGTTATACTGACTGTTTAGACGGTTATTAGCTCTAAATGTCCCCTCTTGTTTTTTCTTTAGCCCTGGGTTTCACCTCTGAATACTGTATTTGTTGTTAACAAATGTAAACCACATGAAGAGCAGAGAGCTGTCTATGGGAAAAAAGCAAACTGAGAAAAGGTGGAAAATCAATCAGAGCCATTGCAAAAGCTTTAGGTATAGCCAATACAACAACTTGGAATGTCATGAACATAAACCATTGGTGTACCAACAACTAGACATTGAACAGTTTGCCAAGGAGACCAAAATCAGTTGATGATAGAAACATTGTAAAAAAAAAACAAACAACAACCCCAAAAAAGTAGTCATTGACCTCACCAACATCCTCCACAGGGTCTGGTGAAGATATCACAATCCACCAAGACTTTGAACACATAAATATTACAGCCACATGATACAGCAGTAAGAGTCAGAAGGCCAGATTGAAATGTACAAAGAAATAAAGAGATGAGCCACAACATTTCTGGAACCAAGATTAACCTCTACCAAAGTGACAGAAAGTTCTGTTCATGATCCAACTCATTGGTTAAGCATGGTGAAGGTAGTAGTGTCAAAGCTTGGGCTTGCATGTCTGTTTCTGGAAAAGTCTCAGTGATCATAATTGATGATTATAGCAGCAGAATGAATTCAGAAGTCTACAGAAACATTTTGTTTGCCAAGTTACAAAGAAATGAATTAAATCTAATTTGGAAGAGCTTCATCATTCAGCAAGACAGTGACCCAAAACACACTGTCAACACAACAAAGGACTTCATCGTGGGGAAAAAGTGGAAAGCTTTAGACTGGTCAAGTCAACGACCAGTATTTCACCTCCTGAAGAAGAAACCTGAAGGGAGAACCCCCCCCCCAAAACAAACAACTACTGAAAGAGCCAACTACTGAAAAGCATCAAAAAGAATGCAATTCTTTGGTGATGTCAGTGGGTCACCAGCTTGATGCAGTTATTGCTAAGCAGGGGATATGCAATCAGAGTAAGCTTTATTTACTCCAATCAAACAATTATCTGTTCCAATACTTTTGCTCACACAAAGATTGGCTGAGGGAAATGAAAGCTGAAATTCTGATCTGTCGTCTCATATTCATCTTTTCATCTCAAAGGCAAATGTCTCCCATGTGTAGCAAAAAAAAGGCATATTGGCATGGGCGGTTTCCCTGTGCTTTTGGAGGAGACTGTACAGCTAATCTTATTAGCATAATCTTGTGTGTGTTATAGAATCGATTTTACTTTCTTGTGAAACTTTCATTTTTCAACATGGTGTCAATAAAGTTTCGATCATTGCTCGGAATTGCAAACTGTGCCACGTTGCTTAAATATCTTCAGTTTAAGAAAGGAATAAGACAATAATCAGAAAAAATAACAAGGAAAGTGTCAGTGATGGTGTGGTTTATCACACCTCTATACAAGAGAAGTTACTAGTTGATTGTTTTCCAAAAACAGAACGCCATGGATTCCTCTTATACATTACCATGCTGTATTTTTTAACCATTTATTGTTACATTTTATGTTGTAGAACATCTGTTGACACAAGTAAGTTCCTGTTATCGCTTACTTTATAACAGCTATAAACAGTCAGCCCTTCTTTTTTTCCTCTCTCTTAACGTTAATAGAACACAAAACTTTAAAGAATGTGGCTTGTCCACTTACCCAAAAAAACAGGAATTTTAAAGTCCTGTGTCTTTAAGACTAATAAATGTTTAACACATGTATTATCAGTCTTAGATTATGTAGAGCATCAGCATCATTCTATAAAACTGTAAATCCCTATAAATTGGCTGTTGCTTTGGAAACAAGCGCGTTTTAGAACACCACAGAAATATCAACCTGTGTTTTGAGTTAGAGCAGATCTTATTGACAGTTCTTCTAACCAATCAGATTCAAGAATTTAGAAGCATTGAACGTAATAACGAACATTGTTTTTATTACTGAAAGCCTTTATATTAAGCAGTATAAGAAATGTTAATGATGGCTCTTAATGGGTAATGTATTGTTGTCCTTTCAGGCTGCTCCCTGTTTAAGCTTTATTATTTCTTCATGCACTGATTATTAGTAATTATTAAGGAAGCATTAGTTAAATACATATATCAAAAAAAATGTGTATGTTTTTGAAGCACTACTTATTGATTTAATATACATTCACTGAAATATCTTATGAGAGATGTTTAGGAAAAGCTGCACATGGTCATCTAGTGTCTGTACAGTGCATAATCAGGGTGTTTATACTGCACTTATTGATCGTCTTTGACCGATTTGTCTGTTAGGGATAGGATTTTATCCAGGCCATCTGACGCCCATTGATTACTGTTTATAAGATCTCAAAGGAGAAAAAAAAGGGGTTTTGGGCTTTATAATAACTGCCATGTTGATCAAGAAAATCTAACTAAATTCCATGTCTGCTTGTTGTGTCTATATATTTTTCCAAATAACTCTGACTCATGTATACGTGTGTGTTCGCTGGCAAATACCAAATCTTCAGATGTAAACTGAAATCCAATACTTCAGATACTGATCTGATTTGCTCCAAACAACATCTTGAGATGTCTCCGATCATTAGCCTGCTGTTCCTACCACCTCTCAAAGGAACAGTAAACACTAACTTTATCTCTGGCAATCTAATCAAGCAATGTGCATTGGCTGTGGATCTAACGTGACCATGAACTGTGGAAATGAGACGAAAGGAATGGCTCTGAGGTGTAAAAGTACATGACAGCGTTGTTGAACGCTCGAATCAGTGTTGATTGCAGCGGTTCCAACTGCGAGGGTTATTCTTTATGATGTGTTATTGTTTCTATAGCAACAACATAGACAAGCAGTGTGTTTGTTAGAAACTTCATGTAAACAGATGCATGTAATCATTAACGTGATAGAGTTTTCGATGAGGAGATTTATGAAGGAGTCTCCAGTGTCAGTGTGTAGTAACAGTAACATTCTTTATAGATGATACTTTTTAGCACAGAGGGCGTAGTAAATTATTGATACACGCTTAAAAAAAATGAATTAATTTAAGATCAAATTAATTTGAATTAAAATGATATAATAAAATATTTTTAAATTAAAAATTAATTTTAATTTATTTAATTTTTTAAATTCTTAAAAAAAAAAAAGTTCCTGTCTGAGGTTCTATATAGAACCCTGGGGTTGTGCTTCAGGCAAAAGAAACTTTTCCCAAAAAGAGGTTCTTTCTAGAACCTCCTTAGAGAGCAATGAATTTATATTAAAACGGTTCGATGATTCAGAGAATGTGCAAGGTGAAATCAGGCTCATTATTTTTTGGAATTGGAAATGTATGTAGCTAACGCTGCGCTATCATGCGTTTATGAAAGTCAGACTTTCAAAAAGATCAAGTAGTAAATTAAATGTGTGAAATAATTACAACTGGAATGATAGAAACATAAATATGCTGTTTTCCCCCCAAATATTTATTAATATTTCTTCATACACACAATGTTGTTCTTTTTAAAAAATAAATTCATACTGTGTTTGAATTTGCTGTTTTTTTCCCTGCCTAAATTTGTGTATAATCATCATCATCATAAAATTTTTTTTTTTAAAAATGAACCATTTAAAATATTTCTATAAACAAAACTATTTTTGATTTCCATAAATGAAGCAAATGATTGAACCATTTTTTAAGTTCTATACAGAACTATTCCTTTTAAGAGTGTATCCTGTGTATGTAAGTGCTATAATGTATGTGAAAACAGAAACTACACTGTTTTGTGGATGTCCCACAATATTAAACATAACAGATAAATAGTATGATATATTGTTTAATGTTTAATAAAAAGTTGTAATTATTGCTGTGTTATAAGAGCAATAAAACACAATAGGATGTGCCACGTAAAGACAATAATCAACAACCACCACAACCATATGCTTGATCATTTTTCTCTAACAGCACACCTGTCTAGTTTTATTCTCTAACCCTTACCTAATCCATCATGTTTACCACTCAAGCTCTTCTATACCTTCAGCTCTGCTATACCAAGAGCCTGCTTTAAGAGTGTAGCAGAACGTAAAGCAGACATCACGAGCGTCCTGCCTAACCATGTGGAGAAGGGTTCTGGGAAAATGTGCTGCAAGCCATGAGTGGAAAACGTAAACCTTGTCATCTCCATCCAAAAGTGCAGCCACAGCTTCGTCCGCAAGTATTTTCTGGCACACGCTCAAAGCGTCTCCCTCGCCTCGTTTTCCTCATAGTAGGTTGGGAAGAGTGGGTGACCACGACGCCCTCCACACTACACTCACCACATCAAGCGAGCTGGAAGCGCTATGATTGTATTTAAACGCCGCCAGGCCATCCTTGCAGATATCTTAATGCCAAGTGAAACCAAAGAATACAGATGAATGATAGACAGGAACACCGTCGACGGGAGATATAGGTTGCAGAATGCACACGCATATGTTATAGATTTGGCCCTTGTTTTTGGAGCTCTTCTCGATTTTGCAGATAAAATGAAGAGGCCCTAAATTAGAGCCATGGGGAGCCCGAGCGCTCAGACGCAAAATACAGAGCGCTTGTTTTCCTTGGACCTTCGGTTGGCTACTTTTGATGGATTTAATGCGATGATGTTTTTTACATAACACTAAAGAGGTTAGCCTGCGTTTTTTTTTTTTTTAAGCCTGCTGTCTATTAGCACAGGTGGCAGCATAGATCACCAACGAACTCTCACTAATTAATCACACGCGATCATCGATGTAAGGAATCATGAGTATTATGTTAGAGGAAAATAATTAATGACTATTATTAAAGAAGATGACGAACATTTCCAAGAACATTACATGCCAAAGTGCTTTATTCCTCTTACAGCACAGCAAGTTGCCAAAACTAACAGGTTTTTTTGTTATTTGTTTAACAATAACCTGATATTTTTATCCATTTATAGTTACACTTACTGTTGTGTAATGTTCTTTACAGGTATACATAAGAGATTTGTTCATTTACCAGCATTTCTTAAAGTTACTAAGACAAAATATACAGATTGTTTCGTTAATAAGAATGTGCGAAACTCTCCATCTTAAATAAAGATAGAAAACATAAAAAAATAGCTGACTTTGGAGATACCTTCCATAAATGTTAAGCAATCATCTCCTTACAGAATCTTCTCCATATCAGCATACATATGCTTTAAAATATGTGCTTATGTGGAGAACCCTGTATACAAATCCCTGTGTAAGTGCGTACTACAGAAACGATAACATATTAGAATATATATCTCTTGCAGCTGGTGATATTGTCTGATCTGCTGTTATAGAAAAGTCAGGGAATTGGATGGAGTGGATTGGATAGGCAAGTCTATTAACATTTTCAGGCATCTTCGGCATCTTCTCAGGTTTCCTCCTATATTAAACTTCGAAATTGGGCTTTAAATTGTCTGTAGTGTGTGTGTGTGTGTGTGTGTGTATGTGTGCATGTTGCCTCTGTGATGGACTTTGATCAAGTTGTATAATTCATGATTAGGCTGCGGATCCACTGCTGTCTAAAAAGAGATACTGAAGATGAATGAATGAATGAATGAATGAATGAAGGAAGGAAGGAAGGAAGGAAGGAAGGAAGGAAGGAAGATAAGTCCAAATAGTCTGATCTTAGAAAAATACCTTTAGTTGAACCTTTTCCCCCCCAAATCTTTTTGCAGTTTCAGAAAGTTGAGTTGATATCATAACATTTTCCATAATGTACACTCCTCCTCCTCCTTGTCCTCCTCCTCCTGTGCACCACCTCCAAAAAAAAAAAAAAAAAGATTTGTTTCTGTTTTTGGTAGCCGTTTCAATAGTAACAACTAGACAAACCAGAATGCCTGTGGCGGGCCCACTTCCTCCCTGGGTGCCCCTAACTCATCACTGATTGGCCCTGCCGCCTTTCATCTGGGCTCATGCCCTAATCAGAAGGGCTTGTGTTTTCGCTTTTTTCCCTACTTTTGGAAATGAGGTTTGCATTCTGCTTCCAACAGCCTGGCCTGCTTGGGGGGCCAGCCAGCCGCCACGCTCTCCTAACACACACTCAAAGATTTGGCAGCCATGGATGGTGACATCA
The DNA here is from genome assembly GCF_019097595.1 of Hemibagrus wyckioides. Classification (NCBI taxonomy): domain Eukaryota; kingdom Metazoa; phylum Chordata; class Actinopteri; order Siluriformes; family Bagridae; genus Hemibagrus; species Hemibagrus wyckioides. Next base: position 6,137,800 of record NC_080719.1, read on the forward strand.
CACACACACACACGTTCTGTAAAAGCAGACATGTAGTGAAAAACGAGACTCCAAAGTCATTTCTCTGTTCTCATTCTCTCTGGCCTCTTGTTAAACCCTCCCCTTTCACAAATGCCAAACTCCAGCAAAGGGTTTTTTTTTTTTATTGAAATAGCACACGATTTTAAACAATTCTACCACCATGATATCATAAATAAACAAAATGTTAACCCCCAGCTTCCACATCTTGTGCACTTGTCTGTGCATGACCTCTGCTGCTTGACAAAATGTTTCATGAACAGAATTATGTTTAGCAGCGGAACTTCCTGTCAAGAGGGAATACTGCTTCCTGTTTTTGAAACAAATTATGTGGTCAGGGTCATAAGTATGGCCTGAGGGGATAGTGTGTTCCCTCTCTGGAGAGCATCACTGAATGGAATAAAAATAAATAAATAAATAAATCAATCAATTATCAGTGACTTTCCAAGTAACATCTATATACGTGTTCATTTCATTTAAACCACAGCCCTACTGTAGGTCTTGATTCTGACTGGTCAGAAGATGTTGATTACGGCTTTAAGTCAGAGGTAAAACTGGACAGAGAAGGTTTTGCGCTCTTCAGTACTAGGAACATCTGCATTTATTATCTTAAGAATTTCAAGAGAGAGAACAATAGCATCAATGGAGGATGACTCTATCACCAAATCTAATCCTTCCTTTATATAATGGCATATATGCCCTAATATATAATATATGCCCTTGACCCTGGTTGGATCTATTCCAAAATCTATTTACTACTAGTTACAATGATAATTCTGCATAAATTCTGTAAATATTCAACCACATGTTCTTGAGATAACTGCATTAACGATAATCACAGGGGGAAGCGCGGATGGACAGGAGGATGGACAAATGGACGGACAGATGGACAGGCAGATGGACAACCGAAATCATAACTTCGAGGTGGAGGCATAAAAAAAGAGGCCGGTAAGAGAGAGAATGACTGTCAACATTAAAAGTAATTATAAATGGATAAAATGTTTAACTACTACTAATTTTATTACTAAACCCATACACCTCTAAGATCCGATTCTGTTGGTGCCAGCTTGAGTAGATACCAAGAACATACAGCATTTCAAGTAAAAAAAAGGCATGTTTTGCTGCTAACAGAACTTCCAGTATTTTGTCTGGTTTGTCAGTTTCATACTTGCCCTCATTGCTAGACCCAACAGTCCGTCTGTCTTGAGGGTTGAGTACATTCAGTCATATGGAAAAAACGATTTCCAAACCAGCATCCAGTTGGAGGAAATCTCTGGTCCACCTGAAAATGCCAGTCCAGGGTTCACCTCATGTGAACTCAGGTATGGATGGAAGTGAAAACTTCCGGAAGGCCAGACAGCAAGTAAGATAACTGGTTGAAGTTCACTTCCTGTTTCAAGCTTCACAATAACACAGAAAGGGATGTTGTGGTCTGCAGTTGAAACGGAAGAAATGTATAACAAAAAAAAAAAAAAAAAAAATACAGTAAATACAACTTTCTAAATAGCAAATAGCAGCTTTGACCGAAATGTTGATCAGTAAAGAAAGGTATTTAACTAAATAATGCATCATTACAATTAAGCTTTAACGAGAAGGGTGTTGCTTTACAGCTGCAGGGTTTGATTCTGAGCTCGAGTTTGTGTATTGGCTGCTCTAAATTGCCTCTAGGTATGAATAAGTGTCTATTTGTGTGATGCCCTGCAGGGCTTCCAGGGTGTCTTCCTGCCTTATGCTCAGTATTCCCAGGACAGGCCATGGATCCAGTATGAATCTACGGATATCTGTATTGATGGCTGCCTTTCCTAAACAAGTTCCTTGATATTGAGAATTGGTATACCATGCATATTAGGGACTGGACTGAGTTATTGAGATAAAGAGCATGTGTCCTGTACCAGATTGTAGATGAATGTTATTCTTTAACCAGATCCAAGTCCATTTACGTCCAACCAGTAATAGGATAAACTGAATAAACAGCGATCAATTGCAGAAATCTGTTCTGTTTTTAGGGCTTATCACTAACCGTATGCCCAGGCTGTGCCAGCCTCACCCATCTGCCTCACACACGGGTCTGAATCATCCCTGGTGGGATTAGTAAGGGAGGAGGAAGAGAGTGTTGGGTTCCGGATATGTCTGTGTAGGCAACTGCATCTGATGACTTGAGTAATATGAGGACGGATAAATGTGTAATCCCTCCAATTTATCATCTGCAGTTTAGTTGCCATTGTTCCCCCAGTTTTGCTTTTTTTCAACTTCCAGGTGATTAAGCCAGTTATCCTTTATTCCCTGTCTTTCTAAAAAAAAAAAAACAGACTGGCTGAAGCATACCCTCCATCTGTGGAGGCTGGAAGACATAATCCTGGACATTTAGGCTGCAAGGAACATGCATGACAGCAAACTGTCACATGTAGCTTTTCAAAAGTACACTGAAGGAAATGATTTTAAAAATCATGCTTAATAACGTGGATTATTGTTTGTCTGGTGTCCAGACGGGTTTCCTCCAGGTTCTCTAGTTTTCTCCTACCTCACAAAACCATACTGCTAGCTGGATTAGATATGCTAAATTGCCTCAGGTGTGAGCGATTTGTTGAATGCACGCAGAAGCTGGTTGTATTCCCCCTTTACTCCCAGTGTTCCCAATATAGACTCTGTATCCACTGCAACCCTGATCAGAAAATAACACTTACTGAAGATGAATGACTGAAAGAATAAATGAATGACTCATGCCTTGCAAATATTTACTAATGTCCCCATATGCACAACCATTTCTTGCTTTATTTCCTTCCTCTTGATTAGAATGATGTTCATGAGCATGCATAACTTTTTGTAGCTCAACCACCAAGTCCGCATGTGAATCAGCAGCTCAGCATATGAAAAACATTTGATACTGGTCTGATAAGTGTCCTGCCATATGCTCTGGATGTGAAGGGAGAAAGTGAGGAAGAGACTGTGGGGGGAGAAGGGTGTCTTGGGAAAGAGGAAGAATGTGAAGTGAACACTTGTCAGGTCCGCGCTGCCTGCTCTTCGGTCTTCAGCAGCCATTGTTGGGAGTTCCTTGGGTGCTTTTTTCCCTTCTTTTTCTGTCAAAGTGCTATGTGGCCCCTGACCTCGGCTCTGTGCATGTGAGCTGTGTTTATAGGCCGGGTGCCTCTGAACCAGCAGTGCTCTTTATCACATTTTTTCCCACTAGAGAATGATAAAAGAGAAGGGAAGCACTACTCTGTGTTTTTTCTAGCCCGAAACCCCCCCGCCCCTTCCAGCCTGCCCACCTCCAGGGTTTCCACATCTCTGCAAGTCGTACATCCATAGGCATGCAGACTTTACAATCACACACACACACACACACACACATACGCAGGCAAGCAGAACTGCACAGCCACACAGGCATGTGAAACACGTGAAAACGATAGTGAGAACAAGTCAAACACACACAGCGGAAGATGTAGCTGTGAGATTCGATCAGGAAACAACGGCACGCAAAACCATGCTAGGTTTTCAAATGAGACACACTGTACGTTCACGAGAGCAAATATTTGGGCCGTTGTCAAATCTGCAGCGGAGTATTTGACTAGCTTTCCTCCAGCTCTGTCTAAAAGGATGTTTTCTTAACAAACTTTGGCCTGCCTACACATTCTTTTTTATCACTGTAACACACTTCAAGGTCTGAATAGCAACACCCAACAGTGTCATTGTTCCCAATCCCCCCATCCAACAGCAATGATGAGAAAAAATGAGCTCAAGACACCACTAGTCAATTGTCTCTATTGTCTCATCTCACAACCTGGTAAATAATCACATGATTCCTAGATAAATAGTGACATTATGAGATTGATTGCATTCTTTAAGATAAAAGTGAATATATATACTGTATATATAGCTTTTTGTGTGTATGTGTGTGTGTGTGTGGTGCATTATCACTGTTGAATGACTGATTTTGATTCATAAGGACAGTAGTTCCGACTGCAAGACAAATCACAAATCCATGTTAATACGCTCGATATTGTTTCTATAGCAACAGCTTAGACTATTATTATGGACCCTCCACTTAATATAAGACTAATACTACGAATTGTAAAATGTGCCAAAAAAAAAAGAAAAGAAGGAATCAGTTGTATGGGGAATCTTTCTGAAGAAGAATACTTGATTTAAGATGTTTTAAAGTTTGTAGGAGTCTCCAGTGTCAGGACCGGAACAGAGGTAAGGAGGTAACATTTCCCTGCACGGAAAGTGTGAGGAATTTGTGCTTCGTGGGATCTTTTGTACTTGAAAGTAAAAAACAGAAAGCTTAGTGTGGGAATGATCGGTTATAGCTGTTGTTAGTAATAACAGGAACTATCTTGTTTGGTAGACCTAGTATTAAAATATAAATGGATTAAAAATACATGATGTGTCATTTATTAACGAATATGTAAATAACTGATAGCTTGGGCAAATAGTTGTGGTATGGGAAGAGTAAAACACTTTTTTATTTTAAATAGATTACCAGTTACCGTAATCAGGAAAGTAGAATTTCACATTTTACAAGATTTAAAAAAAAAAAAATTTAGTATTGAAATGCATTTGATTATAATGATGTTAAATTAAAAGAGCATCATTAGCACTACTTCTTATTATTTTTATGATACACAGTGTTGTTTTCACTGGCAAAGGGCACTTTTAGCATTAAGATATCAGATTAGTTTTAATGTTTACTCACAATAATAAACAGTTCCCTCTTATTTATACAGAATATTTTATCAGTACAACCCAGTACAACAGACATTTATGCTAACCCCATAATGGGTTCCTATATAATCTCACTACAGGAAGTGTAATATTATAAATCCAAGAGGATCTGTATGTCCAGTAAGAAACAACGTAAAAGGAAATTTTCTTGCCGAATGCAAATTCAGTCATTTTTCCCTGTACAAATGGACTTGAATAAGATTTAAAGGATGGAGGCATGTCCTGTCTTAGTTGAAACTATAGAATAGGATTTAATGTAAACTTCTGACTCATCAAGTGTCACTTCAGTCCAGGCTCAGATCTGGCACTTGCCACCTTGAGGCAGTGGGACAATAGTGATGTCTATTGGCAGAAAGGTTTTGATGAGTGAGCATATAGTATTTGTTGTGAGCTGCTGGCAGGCCTCAGCATGGCTCTGCCTGTGTTGTGGGTCCATGCCGAGCAGCAGGAGCCGTGACCCCATGCCTCCATCGCCGTGATCTGACTGAGGGGGTAGCCATGGGGGACAATGGTGTCTCTCTCTCAGGCCTCACATGGCTCACGTTTGGCCCACATTCCTCTTGCCCACTCCCACCCAGGACGAACAATGCCTGCCCTTTTCACAGACTCTCTCTCCCCCATTTCTTGACCGGCATCTTCAATGGAGTGGTCCACGTTAATGATGGCACCATGCTCTCAGCAGGGAAGAATTCTAAAGCCTAGCTTATATTTCGTCAAAGATGTGTACAGAGAACGAGACAAACGAGAACGATTTGACGCAACACACAATGGATATCATGGAAACGCTTCTGACTTCATGTAGTCAGAAACTCCGTCACTTGAAGTAGACATAAAAATATGTAGCGGTGCATCCTTCTGTCTAACACATCATCTTGTGTCATCTTTTTTTTTTTCGTGCCAAGAAGAAAACAAACAAGGAACATGATCCAAGATCCATCCTCCCATTTCCTAGCAACTATTTTAATCCTTCCAGATCATCTTTGCAGGTTTAATTTAGCAACAATGAAGAGAAAAGGAAGTCTTCCATAAGCCAGCTTATCTCTTGATGATGATGTCATGACAGTCTTATATAACTCAGAAATTGTTTAAGCTGTGTAAATCTCGTCCAAGGCTACTGCCTGTCCTGTTATCCCCGAGTAGCCTGTTGCATGAGCTTGCGTTATTTACACAACCTAATTGAACGGACCTGAAGATGACAATCAAAGGAAGGTGAAAGATCTGGTCCCACAGCTTCCTCTCAGCATTTATGGTTTCTGCAGGTGGTCCTGTGGAGATGTTCAGAGGAGGAGAAGGAGATCAAACACTATGTTAGTGTACAAAAACTTATAAAAGTTTAAACTGTGGCTCAGTGGTTTTACTTTTCAATGAGTTTTTGTAGAAGTCTGATGTCTCCTAAGAGTTTATAAGATTTCTGCTTTATACATATTGCTTTGTTGATTTATTTATTTATTTATTTGGATCAACAAAATCACCCTGATTAGCTGGTACTAGGATTGCTGACAATCCCATGTTGCCAAGTGAATTAATGTCCACTCTTAGCCATCATCATCATCATCATCATCATCATCATCTTGTTCTTTTTTTTTTTGTCTCATCAACAATTAATATGAACAGTATTTTTTACTGATTACTTATATAGTACTGCAGTCTAATATGAAAAGTCTATTTTGTGAACATTTAGGAAATACGATTATGTAAGGGAGTTACAAGAAATTAATCAACATGGTGGGTTGCGTCCTAACAAGAAGTAAAATCAACCCCGAAGTTGATTGTTTAACCATAATAAAGTGACTCAAAATGATCTTATATCACAGCAAAATTGCGAGCGATTGCATTTGTGCATTTGAAACAGATTGTGTTTTTATCAACTTCTAGTTAATGTTCTGCAATGTCTGTGCAACAAGTTAGTTCCTTGCTATTTCCACTTACATTATGGCAGCTATAAACAGCCGTTTCCTCACTCTTTCTTCTCTCTTTTAAAGTCAGCAAGACAAAAGAACGCAGCTTGTCGTGTTACAGAGGAAACTCTTGTGTCACTAGAGACTCAGTCCAAAGAATGTTAAATAAAATAAATATCTTCTTACAGAACACCTCACTGTATCAATGATTCTAGATTTTTCCTGAATAACCATACATCTTTCAATCTATTTATTTTATATGTAGTTCACGTGTTACTATAGCAACGATAAGACATTAATGTAAACCTGTGATTTGAATTAGAGACTATATTACCAACAGAGCTCCTGCTAGAGGAAATGAAGCCTGATCATTTAAAATTGAGAACTGAATAGTCCATGCTTTCATCCATCTATCCCTCCTTTCATCCTTCCATTCATCTATCCATCCATCCATTCATCCATCTATTCATTTTTGGTAGCACTTAGGAAATTAAGCCTGAACATACAGAAGTGGGAAATTAAATAGTCCATCCATCCATCCATCCATCCATCCATCCATCCATCCATCCATCCATCCATTTTCTGTAGCACTTATCCTACACACCCTGGATGAGATACCAATCCATGCTAGGGCACACAAACACACACACACACACACACACACACACACACACACTACAAACAATTTAGAACCAATAATCAGCCTACAAGTCAGCCTGCATATCTATATATATATATACTCATGACAACACACACACACACACCAGTAAAATGATCATTTTATTTCTAAGCATCTTAACAATAGTCTCAGGAAACAATTCTTTAAAAAACAATGCTCACGTTGCCAAAATAAAAAATGTGACAACACCAGAGAAAGAACAATATATTTCTATAACTATGACACAATATGATAAAAATATGCTGTTATAAATGGTTTATGAATCACCTCATTGTTTGGCTGCCACTCAGTGTGTGAGGCCTTGCACATTTTAGTAATCAAACGTTTTTTTTTTTTTTTACTCAAGCCCATATTAACAAATACAACAGTATAACAGAGTGCAAACACATTTTAGGTATAAACAAAATAAGACACAACCACCACCCCAAGCCAACCCCATCAACCCAAACCGTGCCCACCCTCTACAACCCATGCCCTACAACCCCCACAGCCCTAGCAATCTCATTTACAAAACACATATACTGTATAGTTACATGTAAAACACAAAACACAGGGATACAATACAACAATGGCAAAGTATGCTAATTATAGTAAACATAACATATAGGAAGGAACCTTAGGGGGGGAAGAGACAAAAGGAATAAACCGAAACCAAACAACAAACAGGGGTTTGCCAACATCACTTTTCATGATTGATATGTTTAGAGATTGTCTCTGCAGCTGCAGTCCAGGTCGCCTGATTGACTCATGAAGTAGAGAGCTGTAAGAGTACTATATCTTAAAATTCTGATTCTGATCATTTTTATTTCCTGATGTTCAGGCACCAAGCCAAATGACTTTCTGCTGTTCAGGAAGTCTTATACCCATCATTTAACATAAGAGACCTTGCACATGTTCACGTGTCTTTCACAACCACAACACTCAGGTTAAATGACCTTTTCCGACATGCCATCAAAGTACCATCTTGCAGAGTGCAGCATTACAGACAGAGAAAAAAACGTGTTACAGATTTGGCACATTGAGCCTGTAATGAGGCAGCAGAGCTCGTTGAACCAGAGCCATGACCACATTGTTCGACTGCAGACGCAGACCCGAGGCTTAATTAATTATCACATTGGCAGGAATTGATTAAATCGTATTATGTCCTCAGCAGGAGACATTTAAGCATCTCACGAAAGAGCCTATGGCTGTGAGGAACAGATTTATTTTTTTTACTTCAAAATATCGCTGTAGTGACCCAGATGAAGTATAATCTGAATTGATAAAATCAAATGAACCCCCAAACGCACAGATGTCAGACATATTGATTATCACACATCTATCAATCAAATCCTGAAGATTCATGCAAGTAATGAATCTTCAGTAATAAAATGGCTTAAATGATCAGAGCATAATGTTTTATTCGAGATGAAAGGAATACACAGGGTGTTGCTTGGTCACTAAAAGATGAGTAGATGCATTATTGAGTTGAAATCATCAACTATTTTCATAATGCTTATTTCAGAATACAAAAATTGTAGAAAGTAGGTATACAGGAGTATAAAAAATCCCTTCTCATCTCACAGTGTCTTTGAATTCTTAAATCTGATTTCTCTTTCAGTGTATGTGTAAATTTAACTTTAGCTATTGTTATCATTCCAAAACGTTCTTGTTACTATAATAACCAATGACTGAATTAATTCAATTCAATTCAATTTATTTGTATAGTCCTTTTAACATATATAGTGCTGTCTCAAAGCAGCTTTACAAAAACATAGAAACATAGAATAAAAATTATAAAGTTTAACATTAAGTTACTATTTATCGCTAACATTTATCCCTAATGAGCAAGCCTGAGGCAACGGTGCCAGGAAAAACTCCCTGAGATGATATGAGGAAGAAACCTTCAGAGGAACCAGGCTCAGAAGGGTTCCTCATCCTCATTTGGGTGACACTGTTACAGCAAATAATGTAAATGATATATATAATGAAATCATAACAACAATTCCTTCCTGCTGAAGTCTTTAAATGTTCACTGATGAGGACCTGAGCACAAAGCTGACCGACGTAGTTCAAAGTTCAAAGTTCAAAGATGGCTCCAAGTAGTTCTATCCATGGCAGTCCCCTGGGTCACAGGCTGTCCACACAGTTCTGTCCCCAGCAGCAGTGAGAACCACCAAGCCACGAGACTCCAACCGGGGTAGAGCATCAGGATGGATCGGGCAGGTCCGGAAAGAAGAGGCTCGTCATCATTTAAGGATACTCATGAATGGTTTTGTAATGCTTTTGTATTTAATAAAAGAGAGTGAAGCTTATTGTAAGTTTATTTCATATATAAGGAAGGAGTCTGAATATGCAATGCTTTGTATTAATCAATACGTTTTCAGTATGAAGAAATTGTTGCTTTCGAGTTTCTTGGTCACATGACCAGCTGTGTTTTTGGGGTTTTTTTCATCTTATTACTGTATAGCTTCTAATGTGCATGATAACAGGAAAAAAACTTGTTTCATGGACTTTAAATGATATACTATAAATGCATAAAAAAGCATGATATGCTAATCGTTAAAAGGATTAAAACATTTCATCAGCTGTAGCTCTGCTTTTCCTCAGGTCTCATTACACAACTCCACCATTGATTCATTTCCTGCAACAGCATGATCTGTTGTGTTATATTTCTTACTTAATACTCAATAAATTGACTACATTGTAAAGAAAATTGCTGCAATTTTTAAACTGACATTTTCGTACCTCATTTTTCAACCATAGCCCAGACCCATTCATAAGATTTGGATCGTTATTGCAGATTAGAATACTAATTATCCAAATACAGAATACAGCTAGATCAGCACCATATGTGAGTGTGAAAAGGATCTAAATGACTTGTCCATATCTAAGTCCATAACGGAGGGAGTAGACTGACACTAAGCTAAGCTCACACTACGGATACAGCCAGCTGGGTTCTCCAGCGCTAATTCATCCAAATATGTAAATAATCTTCTGCAGGAAGATGCTACATTTTGGCAAGCTCTCACAAGTCTATATGGATGCATGGCTCATTCATACGGATTTATCTAAAGGTATTAAGACAGTGTTCCTGTTGGTCGACATAGTAGCCAGAAACACCCAAGAAACCATGCAGGTTAAACACAAAACCAGTTTTGCGTGAAACAAGCCAGCAACACAGGTCTTTGAAACATTTCAGCAGACCATCTTCCCCGCTTGATTCTTTCTTTCATGCCCATCTAAACAAATGTATGTAACATATATACAACTTGTAAGAGGTTTGTTTCCCAATTTCTCATTTGAGAGCAAGAACACAATGAGCCCCATTTTGCTGCATTGTTTCCCAAGGGGTTCCTTATAGTTACATAATAATCAGCTCCATATGCCCACCACCACTAATTATGTCCCAGGGTTGAGAAGAGATGGTGCAGATTAACTATGGCAGCCCAGGCTTCCCAAGTGTGATCAAGCATGGCCTTTTTTCCGCCACACCACCCCTCCTCCTTTCTTAATCAATCTGCCGACCAAATTTATTTTGATAGTACGGCCTCCTTGACCAATTTGGGGAATAATAGACAGGGGTCGGACGATTCATGGTTGGAGAAGCACATTGTGAACGTCTCAGATGTGGGGAGGGTTACTCAATGTCTACTTCCAACCCGGAATAATAGATCATTTTCCTGATAATCATTACAGATAAGTGGGTTTATAGATACAGTGGACTAATTGGTGCAGCCCATACAATCGCCTCTGCAAGACCGCCGCACCCCTAAACCCCCATCTCAACCCGTATCTTTGAGAACAAGCAGCTGGTTGTCTTAGAGAGAAGTTGCCCTTGCCCTGTCAGCTCCAGTGCTCATTAGTGGTGCCGTACACTGACACGACCATAGAGGAACGCTTAGCATCCACCTGTCAGACTGTGTCTGCTGATGGCAGAAGCGTGGGCCGTGGCGGCAGGGGTCCGAGCACTGCAGGGCGGGTATTGTGGGGTGGGCATGAGGTCACATTGGCCACCGTGAGATACTGGTTTGCTTCCTCAGAACAAAGCATTTGCTCATCTATTTACATCTTCTCTCATAAAGCTCTGCCCATCTAACTTTGTTAAGAAGCCAAAAGGAAAGGAACAGCGAGTACATGCCTGCGAGGAGCAAGGCATGTACTCGCAAGAAGACTTAATAAAAAACAAAACAAGACTAGGACGTACAGCAATAATAATCTGATCTGCATGTTATGTGTGATTCAGGTTATAGTTGTGATATAAAAATGTCCAGATGTGGGGTGCTGAATAAACTAAATGGGGTGAAATACAACATAGTTACGTTAAAGATCACATTATTGTCTCAAAACTTTATATAATGCAAATAGTTTCAGTGGTAGGTTGATGGTTCTAGTCTGCAGAAGTGACTCAAAAGTGAAGAATCCTGTTTGCTTTTAACCCTTTTTGCTAGTACACTGGCGTTCCATTGCTCTGGATTTCTGGAAATCGACTTATTGATCTTTTACAATCAGTATAAACAAAATGAATTATTTGTTGGCTAGGACGCTGTTGGCTAGTTTCATTGTACTCCTTATGTGCAATGACAATAAACTTTATTCTATTCTATTCTATTTCAGTGAGAGAAGTTTTTACTACTGTTCAGATATACACAGAATTCAGCCTTCAAATTTTAGATGCTTATGAACAATGGACTTGGGACATCTCAGAGAGTAGAAATGGGTTTGTTTACTTGGAAGATTTTATAGAAAGAACCATTTTGTTTTGTTTTTTTAACATTACTATGAATATATTGCCGCTAGTAGGCTAGTTAAAAACAGAAATACTGAAAAACTCCAAAATCTTAAAGATCTTTAATTTGGAGCCATGACATGACAAAGAAATTCAATGCTGAACAGCAAAAAAAGCAGGCAGAAATTTCATTTACTGGTTTAAATCAAAAATGTACTACAATTAAAATGTATTATTTACTATTAACTATTCATGTGGATTTGTTATCATTGTAATTTGTTGTTGTTAGACGTTTTTAGCTACATGTCACACCTTAGCCTTCGTAGAGATCACTTTCTAGGAGCGGTACAGGGATATACTTCCCTTATGCTGTTTATCTTATCTTCAGGAAACCACATACTAAATGCAACGTCTATTTTTGTAGGCATGACAATTACAGTATTCATCTCAGACAAACTGAAAGATTACAAACTTGTTAGAAAGAAACACACACACACACACATTTGTCTTACTATCCTTGTAAGGACCTTCCATTACCATACACACATCTTGCACTTTATTAGGAACACCTGCACACCTGCACATTCACACGGTTATCTAATCAGTCCATCATGTAACAGAGGAGCAATGCATAACATCATGCAGATACAGGTCAAGAGCTTCAGTTAACATTCACATCATTCATTCAGAATGGGGGAAAAGTGTGATCTCTGTGACTTTAACCGTGGCACATAACAGATGGGCTGGTTTGAGTGTTTCAGAAACTGCTGATTTTCAGGGATTTTCACACACAGAAGTACTAGAGTTTACACAGAATAGTAGTGCTAACCAGTACTTACATCTGTATTGTCTTTTTTAGTTCTGTGTTTTATGTAGTCCTGGAGGAACCTTGTTCCATTTTACCTGCTGTAAATGCTTTAAAATGACAATAAAAGCTTCTTGACACTTGACACGGACCTTGTTGAAACACCTTGTTGATCTAGTCAGAGGAGAATGACCAGACTGGTCTGAGCTAACACAAAGTCTATAGTAACTCAAATAAGCACTCTTTACAACCATGATGAGAAAATTATCTCAGAACATCTGGAGGTGAATGAACTACGACAGCAGAAGACCACACCAGGTTTCACGCCTGTCAGCCAAAAACTGGAATCTGAGGCATCTGAATGAGAAATCTGAATCATGGGTACAGACTCACCCAAACTGGACCGTTGAAGACTGGAAAAAGATCAGGTGGAGCGTTTGGGTCAGTCGGTGGCCATAATAGTCTCAGGTTCCTTTTCTTGGCCATTCTCAGTCTTCTGCTGTTGTAGGTTCAATGTTTTGTGCATGCTGACATGCTTTTCTGCTCACCACAGTTGTAAAGAGTAAATATATGAGTTAGTGTATCTTTCCTGGTGACTTGAACCAATCTAGACATTTTCCTCTGACCTCTCTTATCAACTAGGTGTTTCCACTCACAGAACTGTTGCTGACGCAAAGGTTTTTTTTGTTTTTTTCACAACATGGCTAAACTCCAGAGGCTGTTGTGTGTGAAAATCCCAAGAGATCAGCATTTTCAGAAATACTCCAACCAGCTCATGTGTGTATACCAGAGACCATGCTACGATTAAAGTGACAGATATCACACTTCTTCTTCGGTCTGATGTTTGATCTGAACATTAACTGAAGCTATCGATTTTTATCTGTAGGATTTTATGCATTACCTTGCTGCCATGTGATTGGTGGTGAGGGTAATTATTCATCTAGCTTATTAATTTTTACACATATACCTAAATCTAGCCATAACCTTGTCCTCAGTAAACAAAAAACAAACAAACGAAAAATTCTTTTGGGGACCAGCCAAATGTTTCATGATAAAAAATTGTCAGATATTTATACCCTTGTGCAGATAGATAACACAACCTCTAACCTCTAACTTCTTACAAAGCATCTCCTCACTATATTAAAAAAAAAAAACATTTCCTGACCAATCAGGATCCAGCAATCAAGAGCGCTGTCTAGTATAAGAATGTAATATTATCTGAGAGGCAGTTTTCTCGCCTAACAATGGCGTGCATTTGAGTAGCTTGTAATTCAACTCAACAAAAATTTTCTCAGACAAATTTTGTCTAAACGGAAAAAAAAGGGGCAATTTCTATCTCTCATTAATATACAATTACCTTCAAATTGTGACTAAACTGGGATAGGTATATAAAAGGACTAACGTAAGCTTGAGCAAAGCTAGAGAATCCTAACGATTACATAACGTCTGAGCAGCTTAACATGCCGTAATATAATAAAACACTTTTCCGTAAAAAAAAAACCCCAAAAAGAATCCCACACAGTCTGGAGAAAAAAGATTGAGTCGCAAGCCGACATTCCTTGCTTCTGTGTGGGTGGTGTCTGTCTTAAACACATGAGAAAAAAGCCACAAACCCCAAGAGGCAAACAGCAAATGCATTCAGGCACAACACGTATTCACTTTTAATGCGTTTCCTTTAAGCACCTTATGCTGGTGGTTATTAAAACCTCACTGCATTGCACTGACCAATTTTACAAGATGTGAGCCAGATGCTTGACTCGCTTTCCCCCCCCCTCCATGTTTTCAGAGGCAAACAAATGCCTGCATTCAGCCTAGCAAAAAGGAAATGTGACCCAAAAAACACGATTAAATTATGTTCATCTGTGTCAGGAAGTAGAGAGACAGACACACAGAAAGGGGAGAAATATAGGGGTGGGAGTCATTCCTTTAAGTTGCTTTAATTTGGAATTTTGATTAATTTGTCAGCTGGAAGTGATGTCATCTTTGTCAGAAATGACTTAGCAGAGAGAGAGAGAGAGAGAGAGAGAGGCAGGAAGAAGACATGGGTTTTCGAAGTCTGAGATGAAACGAGTAGAAGTAATGCAGTGGACACTAGGAAGCCCAACCTTGAGGAGCTGAATGGAATGCCTGTGGAGGAAGGCGTGCTGGGAAGCGATAGCCTTCACATTCACTGCACATCCTGTTTGCTCACTCACTCCGTTTTTCATGAATGGCTCAGCAGAGGCGCTCTCTCATTGGCCGCTCTGTGTCCAATCAGAGCCTCGTCTGATGACCACACAGGGTGCACGTGCAGCAACTGCCTCGGAACATTACCGCCTGCAGCTTCTAACTAAAGAGCGACCACACCGGCTTCCTCTCCTTATCCGCACCCAAACAGACAACACCCCCACCCCCCCCTCACACATACACACACGAATTTGTCTCTGTCTTCAGCTGCTCTCAGTACAGTAGTCTGCATTGTGGCATTACATTCTTGAGAAAATGTGCACTAAAAAGCCACGAGGCCTCTTCCTTTCTGAGTGGAGTTGTGAAGAAAGCCTTCACAGGAAAGAGCAGTTAAATGGCTATAAATTTCAGCTTCTCGCATGTGTTCTGCACTGCGCCGAGCTTTTAAAACCTCCTCAGCTTTCTTTTTTTTTCTTCTTCGCTCTTGCAGAGTACGTGTAGGTCTGCAGGCCTATCAAATCTCCAGTCTGTAAGAAAGCAAACAAACCTCGGAAAAAAAGAACATGCTTCAAATGAATCTCGATGCCGTGTACGGTCGAATGTGTCACCAGTAGGGCATTATCATTTTCACTTACAGTTGAAAGTCCCACCTAAGTTCATCAGAACTGCTTTATCAAGAGCAGGTTTTATCAGGCAACAGTTGGCGAGAGACAACAGCAGCCATGAGCTTCCAGATAAAACAGCTGCCAGCATGTGTGTATACAATACATGCAAATTGACAGCTCGTTTATCACAAATAATCAGCCACTTACTAGAAAAACCGACTCTGCAATCCAGTCTCATTAACTATTTAGGTGTTGGTGCAAAGAGACAAATATATCTGCTATGTAAAGAATAAAACATAACAGGTGTGTTGTTAGAGAATAGTGTAATGAAGTTACTGTTACCGCATTATTATTCCAATAACAGCCCCGTCCCGGAGTGTTTTATTCCTCGTACACGACAGCAAATTGCCAACAATTACGACTGTTTATTTATTACACAATGGCACATCATACTTTTTTATCTGTTTATAGTTATGTTTGAAGCTGTTGTCCATGAAACAAGTTCCTGTTATCACTAACGTTATAGCAGGTATAAACAGTTGCTCCCTAACCAGCCTCTGGTTTTGTTCTTGTGAAGCTCATAGGAAAAAAATTCAGCTTGTCACATTTTTGTCACACTCTGCTTAAAGATTTTGCCTTTTTACAGTTTTCAATTTACAAGTACTGACACTGGAGACTCATTTCAAAAACATATTAAATAAACCTTATCTCCTTTAAGAAAAGCGCATTGTATCAGTGATTACACTTTTTATATTTTATGGGCTGTACAATCCGCCTGTAAGGGATGCATATTAGTTCAACAAGTGCATTTGTATAAGCCCGTGATTTGGTGGATCAGAAGCGCTTTATCAGGAGCGAGCAGTTGGTGACAGCAGCAAAGTGCTCCCAGATAAAACAGCTGCCGGTGCCAGGGTGTGTATGAAATACACTCAAAATACACAACTTGTTTCTAATATAATCAGACATTTTCTCAAGAAATTGACTCTACAGTTCACACTCTTAACTATGGATGTGTTTAAAGACAGGCCAATTTGCATTATTTGGGCTTCCCAGGAGCAGGAAACCTGATTAGCATCGCACGCACGCATAGGCTTCAGGGAAAGACGCTGGTGAAGTTTCCCAGAAAAATGAGTACTGTATATAACAGCATGTCGACTGCACCATCACCGACTTTTAGCTTTTATGAAGTCTAATTAACCATGTTTTAGACCCTCATCTTGTAGTAAGTTGTTTGTTTTATGAGACACCTGCATGTTATTTCCTGACGGATTACACACGGTAATGCTGCAGATGGAGATGACTGTACTTCTCTTTTACAGCTACAACACGCCGGTGTCAGGTTCTCAGTCTCCCCCTCGACAGCTTAAAACAGGGTTCTGTATCTTCTGAATAGAAATCTAGCTCTGAGTTTATTCTATTTAAAGTGACACGCAGAGACAGATGCAGTCTCAAGGATTTCCTGGTGAGAAAACGTGTTAATAATCAGTTACTGCCCTGCCAAACATTTCTTCCTGGCAGCCAAACCAATTATCGCTCCTAATTATGACAAGTATTAGTCAGGAATGTCAACTTTTGTGAACTGCACCTCCACGCTCTCGCCTATTCAGAGGTGGGCCCGACAACAGCTGCATGAGAGAAAGGGACATGTACTGTATTTCTAAACAAGCGCCACTAAGGAGGCACACCGCCCCGTTTCAGGAGTTCATTAACGTTGAATGGCTCCTCTCGCCGAGGCCCCTCAGAGTGGGAACATCGGTGCGGTGCACAAAACCCAAAGCGTAGCTGGAGGGCAGAGGGAAGAGGGCAGATCGCTAAAGGCCTCAGCCATGTAAGTGTCTAATACAGTGTCTGGTCTCGGGCATGGAAAAGGGGACGGAGTCGGCATCATTAAAGAGAGGCGGAGTCAGACTGCAGGGGCCAATTAAGGCTAAAAGAAAGTGTAGCAATTAGGGTTTGTTCCCTCATGCTACAATCTCGTTCATTTTGTGATTCATCAGGTGTAAGAATCACATATGAGAATAAGCAAACTGTGCAAAATTCATGTGAAAAAAATCACATAAAATGCAAATTAAAAAATTGCCTGTAAAAATAATCAATTATGCACGAATCCTGTGGAAAGGAAAGAACATATATACAAATCACATGAAAATAAATCAATTGTGGACGAATGACATAAAATACATTACTATACACATTATTACCATAAAATATATAATATTTTTAAATAAAATATAGTTTTCGATTTATTTAGTTACAGTATTTAAAAAAAAATAAATAACATACAAAAGAATTATAATTAATATTAATATTGATTAATGATTAATAAATGTAGTATAGGATATACAGTAGTGCCCTGTTTTACATCGTTTTGACTTACATCGTTTCTGACTTCACAACAAAAAATTTCATCCAATTTACACAACCTTACCTCGGTCCCTCCGTCGCATAGTAACAATAAAAAATGGCTAATAAAACCAAACTAAACAAAATTCTTTTTATAAAATAAGAAAATATATATGTTCAATATAAAATTAGTACTGAAACCAGACAGAAAATATTAGAAATAAAGTCATAGTGTCATTATAGCAGTGGTGGGCCGTCAGGGCCAGCAAGGCCTTCTCTGAATCTGAATCACTGACTTGCATTTTAATATATTTAATATGTTTTCCATGAATGTCTATTAAATTATTCCCAATAGTCTATTCTCTACATTCCATAGCTTTTCTCTTGGTTGTGCTGCTTCCAGTAGTGTATATTTATGATAAGAGTATTTATCCAATCATATTTCAGCCAGTGGCTGACAATCATTAGAATCAATAGTGCAGGTGCCCATAGCTTAAAATAAGTGGCAATGAAATTGTTACATTGACCAATCAGATTTGCGAGTTGGCGTCACTGGGGCAGCAATTTCCCATCCTTTGATTGGATAATTGTGGTGGTCAGAGGCAGCGAACCGCACAAACTAAATAAAATATATATATATTTTAACTCACAATAGCTGACAGAGGAGAAGAAATCGATTTGGTGAAGGCCACTGCATTATAGTGAACATATACAGCACTTTATAGGGGCATTTCAGACTTACGTCTAAAATCGTCTTACGTCGCGTCTCTTAGAATTTATTGCACAAGCATATGTAAAAAGAAAATATTTTTACGTGATTTCTACATGTTTAATTTATTTTCATGTGACCTGGGATATGCACGATTCACTATTTTCACATTACGCACGGTTTCTTTATATGCATGTGTGATTTTTGCTCGATTGGTTTATTTTCGTATGATTTAAACACCTGATAGTCAAATAATAACGTGTCTATATGAATATGGATCAGTGACAGAACAGCATGACTGTTGTGTATAAGTGCAGACGTGTGCAGACGTGTGCATATCTGACAGCATGAAATACATTAGCGGAGTCTTAAATCAGTAATCTAAATGCTGGATCTGTTACTTTCACTTCCTGGGAAGTTTTATTATTTTACTCCCACATTTCCGTATCAGTTATTCAAATGTTTTTAACAGATGGCACTAGATACCGTGTCCAAGTCTGGACCAGTGTGCATATGTGTGTGTAGTAGGGTTTGTAAAAGCTTACAGATCATGTCCTTGACTCTTGATTAATGAATAATTCCTTTCCAGTATCTAACACTTCCTGTTTTGAAGCAGTCAGTAATGAAAAGGCATGCAGGCGTATGTATGTAGACACAATGCATCCACTGATATTACAAAGGCAGGTAGCTACAAAGCCTACATCCAGTCTGTGCCTTCATCCTAGCTTTCCCAGGCTCCATTTGGCAATTAGCTGGAGATCCCCAGCTAGGGATTGTGTTTTTTGCTCTTCAAATTTTTTTTCACTAATTCTACTTCATACTCATGGATACATGCAAGTAGTTGCGTGAAGAGTTTCGCTGAAAATCTCAAGTCCCAGCCCCCTCACCCCGTGCCCTGGTGCAAAAGCAGGACCCCTAAAGTGAACTTCGAGGAGCCTGGGGACCACCCTGCGGGGCCTCTGCAAAAAAAAGTGAGGACTCACATTCCAGTGTCCACCTATTGTAACACAAACAGTCCATTTAAATTGGCTCCTTGATATGACCCGGACGGGTCTCCTTTTAAAGCTGGGACAGAATGCACTCATTAGGGTTAAGGCGGTGGAACGGATGGCCGAGTGTGTGTATAGAGAGAGGGGGTTGGTGGAGAGGAAAAGGCCATGCTGGAGAGGTGCACCATCTGGAGCAGTGATCGGGGAAATCGGCGAGTGTTTGTATAAGCTGGGATGTTTTCTCTTATTCGTAAACAGAAGGCCAGGCCGGCAAACTTCAATGTTAATTGTTGACCCTCCTAGTGCCTGAGACAATGCAAGCTGAGGCATCCTTTCTGTTTACCAATTGTGATGGGGCCAAGTGTTGGGGTAATTAAAGACTTTTAATCGAGTGCTCTCCCATTGAAGAGCAGCAAGTCCACTCCATGTTCATTTGCAAAGCGAGACACGCTTTCCTTTACGCTTACTTATGACAATTAACACCATCGCGGAGGGACACTTTAAATAAACACAAAGATGAGTTTCAAGCTTTGATGCAAGCTGCTGCCACACTTATCTGCGGCTTTCCTGCTTTCAGGCGTGATTTTTGTTTCTAGCGAAAGCAATCAGGGGGATTTCTCGATTTAAATAAGCCGGTGTTTTAAGTAGGAAGCACAGCTGCACATACATGAGCTTTTAATAATGTTTATTCATTTAAAACAAGAACTGTTTTAGAAAATGCAACATGGACTATTTTTTGGGGAATTTGATTGTTTACTCTAGGCCATGCTTAGCCTTTAGCATTGATGTTACATTAAATCTTGCGCAACAAACAAATTACCATTCACTGTCATGCAAAATGCAAAGCTTTCTTTATCTTGCCTTGCAAACATGGTCTCTGTGTGTCTGTGTGTTGCTAATTTCCCATGTCACATAAGAACCACGTTTATCTCACATACAGATAGATGTTAGTCTTGCATTAATCTGGTGTGGTATTTGTTATTTGTTAAAACAACAAGAAGTGTTTTATTTCTCTTCACAGAATGCGGCATTTGACTTTTTATCCATTTGTAGTAACATTTAATATTCTGGAATGAAATTGGTCACTGAAATCACTTACACTACACCAGCACAATGGTTAAGAAAATTATTTAAAAAAATAAATAAATAAAAATGTCCTTGTCTCATTATAAATAAATTGAGGTCAGAAAACTTTACTTTATCTTTGACTGTTAGACTCCTTCAAAAAAAAAAGTTAAATAACCCTTTTGCAAGTATTTTTGTATACACATATACACATCTACACTGTCAGATATACATATTATATATGGGTATAAACAATGATACTTGCACAAGGACTATTTACAATTTTTGGAAGGAGTCGCCAGTGTCAGCACTTTCTAAGAGTCAAAGGTTCCTTGATGTCTTTAAATTTTAATTAACTTTCTTGTTAACGAGTCAGGGATTTCTTTTCCTTAATGACGGTAATGTAAGTGAAACCAGATACAAGTTTCCACAACAGTAAATGACAGTAAAATGATAGTAGTTCCAGCTCTAAGGCATATACTCTCAGAAATGCTGTTAGAGAAACCTCATTAACACTTCTGACCAATCAGAACTGGGAATTCAACAGATCTGTGCTATAACAGAATAGAAGGACCCTCATACCGCCTTTCACACTTTAAACAAGAAAAGCTGACACAGACAGCGACCATATGTACAGTCAGGGTGAGAAATTTACAGGAACATGTCAGAGAGTCTTTTAAACAGCGTCTTTGCTGTCCAGCTGCTGGTGAAAAAGGTCAGACAGAGTAGACGACCACAGCCAGATATCCATTCAGAGCGTGTCACTGAGTCACCACAGCACAAAACTGCTTGCAAGGCAAGTAAACAAAAAAGAGAGAGAGAGAGAGAGAGAGAGCAGGAAAAAGTGGCATTCGGTATAAAGAAATAAGAGACAAAAGAGTGCATGCTATGGTTCAGGATGGTTATCTTCTCAGATGTGGTGAGACTCAGGATTCGGGACGTAATGAGCTGCGCCAACAGATGCCCCGGGGCTGCAGCTGCCCCCGTGTTCAACTGCTGAACCCCTTCTGGTGCCCCCCGCCTCTCACACAGGGCGGCTTAGCAGTCGGTTTGGAGCGAGTCAGGCCCAAATCACACACACATGCGACTGGAAAGAGAATGCTTTGATTGTGCAGAGCAGAACGCAAGCACCACCACACTCGTGCATTTATTTTAGCCTGTGTGTCCCTGATGCACCGTTCAACAGCTCTGAGGCTCGGGTATGCCTCACATGGAGACTCCCCCCTCCCCTCCCCTCCCTCACATCCCCTTCCCTCCTCTCCCAAGCCAACTCCTCTCACCCTGGAACTTTCCAAAAACCTCTCTGCAGGAGAAGCTGAAGTAGCCAGAACAAAAGAAGGGAACCTCTTTAACATATTTTTTCTATCATTATTATTTTCATTCATTCAGCGTTCAGATGTAGCAGGATGACTAAACGCTATTGAATCCATCTTCAGCTTGCATTTAACGCCTCTCTGTCCCAACACTAAGAATGGGTTTATCAAAGACTTGGCAAAATGGTGTGGAATAGCAGGATTTTAATTCTTTTCTGCACTTTGTGGGCCATGACAAAGTAAAGTGGCAAACCTAATTACCCCAGTGGGAAGAAAACAACAACAACAACAACAAAAAAAACAACAACCCTTTGAGCCAAATACCTATGTTCAGACTTTATCCAAGCACATTGTTGCACTGAACCTTAACACCACATGCCAAAAAAAAAACAAGTTTGCATATAGAGAATACAAAAATAATAATAATAATAATAATAATTTGTCTTTGGAGTTATTGACCTTTCACTGTAGAAGCTGTTTATAAAATTTCCCAATGTTCTCAGGATGTAACTGAATAGATTATTTGGAACACAAAAACAGATACAAACAGGAAGTGCACTTTATTTTAAGCACGTTGAGTTTGGACCCAGGAAAAAGGAAAGACTTGTGCTTTGGGATCATTTATAAAACAGTCGAAATAATAAAAAGAATCAAATCTAATCAACATCTGCAAACAAAGACAAAGTATAAGCTCAGGCTAGAATTTACAGAAGCATTTCTGTTGTAAGATTTATTTCAAGATTGGGTGAAGGGGACTGTGGGTGAAAGATTTTCTTTGTCAAGTGACGATAAAAAAGACAGGTATGTGTGATATGCCATGATGAGCTTGTTTCCCACACGTACTGTAGACTGAGGACAAGAGAAAAAAAACCCCACACATAGTTTTCTAATGTCTGGACTTCATCTTTTTTTTATGATTAGATTTAGGGCTGGAAGTTTTGCCGAAATCTGCCAAACCTGGCGTGATACACGATTTGTCAACATAACTGTTTATATCTGAGGGAATATGACTAACTAAATTCCTTAGAAAAGCTCACAGGCACAAAATAAAAAGAAATAAAAATGAGCGGACACACCTTTTGTCATGGACTGATGAAGCTGAGGATGAAGAACTGTCACAGATGCAAAGATTCGGCGCACTAAACAAATAAAGATACAGATAGCAATCACATAGCTGTAATTAACTATAACTTACAATGAGGACAGTCTAGATTTTCTTCTTTTCAGGTTTGATATCCGTCCATCTCATCTCTAGAGTTCTCTTAAACACATCAAACTGGAACACCAGGTTCGCGTTCCTGCATTACAACACTTACAAAGGTTCAAAGTGTCACTTACATCTCTATCATCGAGTTTGGGTGAGACTGTTTTTTGTCATTGAAGCTGTTTCCATGTACTCTATCATTATCTGATTTGACAGGTTACTAAATTAAACGAGCTGAAATGTAAAGAGCATGTTATTGAAACATCAGATCAAAACAGCTGTCAGCTTTCAAGGAATCTAAAAAGGCATTCAGCCTGATAATCAGATTAGTCAGTACATGTATAGTATTTTGATCTGTACATATGCAGAAATATAAGCACTAGGAAGTACAGTATTAGTTTACCATTTTCATCCAGGCAAAATGTTCTTCAGTAAATGTTGCAATTCAACCGTACAGGATATTACTTCATGGAAATGCAATGCATATCATTTAGAGCCAAGTTTCTCATGATCACATTACTTCATACTGGAACATTCAACAGATTGAATAAATTATTAGCTAATTACAGTACAAGATTCTTTCTTTCTTTCTTTCTTTCTTTCTTTCTTTCTTTCTTTCTTTCTTTCTTTCTTTCTTTCTTTCTAAAATCATTTCATATAATGAATCTGCACAGATTATCTGTATATGAATGCAAAGACTTTAAATGAATATAGTTATATATTTAATCTTATAAACAATACTTGTAGCAGGGTTCTGTTGTAGAGTGTGTTCATGAATTGTATGAAAATTATTTTGGATTAGATTTTCATTTAGAAAACATAATTTTAAATATCAATTTAGATTAGATTTTAAAATCTTTTTTTTTTTTAAATTCTACATTGTATACTATAAAACCTTTTAAGGAGTCCTGGCGCAGCCTAAAGGAAGAAAGAAATGAAATAAAAATGAAATATTTTCGAGTAGCTTCGAATTGTTTCACCACACGACAGCTAGAAATGAAATAGTCATGCATTTAAATAGATAAAGTAAGCAGAAAACCAGACAGAAAAGTGAACTCAAGTGATTACCACTACAGAAATGGGAACTGTACCTTTGTAAAGACGATACGATTCAAGTTCAGAAATAAACAAAATAAATTGTGTAAAATTCAAGTAACAAACAATATGGTTCCTGTCCAGGTTTCTTCCTGATATCATCTCAGGGAGCTAAAATTTCCATTTTGAATTTATATATTCCTGTAAAGCGACAATCTAATCTAATAACTGTTTAAACAAACTAATAAAAATCTTTGCTATATAAGGAGTTTTTTTATTGACAATAACTCAGCTTTTCTTGTTCCTACCTTCATAGGTTTTGCCTCAGTTCTTTCTCCCCAGCATTACATTATAAATGATTAATGCAGTGCTTATTAACATGTTATAAAAGCCTTCATTCGTATTGCTCAAATAATGAGTATGATCCTGTGATCTTTTGCATCTCTTAGTCCATTTACAGAGTAAAAATGAATACTTTTGATATTTGGGTTTATTTTAAATTCATTTCAAGAATCTAAGCAGGTTTTTAAAAATAAATGGCAAAGGTGTGGGTAGGGCTTCTATGTTTTGTATTTACTTGTATGTAAACTTTATTTATTATTATTATTATTAAATATGATGACTTGTTGTTCCAAATGTGCAGGACACCTTAAAGTTCTGCAAGTCAGCCTAAAAGTCGTTTTAGTTTTTACATTAATATTAATATATTTAGCAGGTGCTTTTATAAAAGCGACTTATAAATGAGGAAAGCGAACAATACAAGTAAAGTGCAAAGTGTGCAGAGTGTGTAGGGCTAGTGTAAGTACAGATTGATTGATTGACCGATAGCATCTACAGAAAAATGTATTTGCCCACAAGTAATAATTCAGTTAAATTTTATTTGTAATAATGGACATAGTCGCAAAGCAGCTTTACCAGATTATATAAACTCAGAATATGAAATTATAAAATTTCTAATTTCAATTTATATTTACACCTTTTGAGCAAGCCAGAGGTGACAATGGCAAGGAAAAACTCCCTGAGACAATAAGAGGAAAATACCTTGAGAGGAACCAGACTCAAAAGGGTCTTCATCTGGGTTACATGGAATAGTATGAAGTAATACACTGCATGTTTGGCTCACTTCCTGCAGCTTGGTTTATAGTCAAATTAGTTGATTTCATTTGGAATTGGACCAAGACTGCTTTGCAGTCTCAGACCGGTGCTTCTGGTACACACTAAATGTAATTATTGTTCTCATTTGCACAAAAGGACCATACTAAAGGAGAAACCAGGATCTGATTTGAATGGTCTACAATGTAAATATATATAAAAATATTGCAACTCAGGACTGTTCTTTTGTGGACAAACTAATTACCTACTCCATGAGCATTAAAACAGATGCATGATCAATGTGTTGTGTTAAAAAAATCAAAGTTAAACCCATTTCTGACACCTCATACTAAAACTGCTGTGTTAAAACCTGAGAAACCGTCAATCCAAGCAATGACAGCTGCCAGTACCAGGAATGATCAAGGGCTTTTCTAACAAGTTGTCGGAACGTGATGACTACGAGTGACGTTGTGAGCCTCAAACCACAACACCGGATTCATTGCCTCTGCTTATCTAAACAGTGTCAAAGTGTTCACTTTTACTGGTGGTCTCTGCCTCTCTTGACAAATTCCATCTGCCATTTTACAGGCTTATGGGCTATTTAACAGAGACCTTCTATAGCCAAGAGAGGCGCAATGAAAGGAGATGCTGCTATTTGACCGAAACTTTAGACTTTTACTTTTAAGGAGGCAATGATTTAGCCACCTTGAAATTTGAGCTTTTTGAAAAAAAAAAAAAAGGCCACACTCATGTGTCCTCTACCCAACCTTACTGTGCAAACTGTTATAGAAGACACCTTGGGTGCCATTTTATTGTCACACCACATCAACTTTTTTGCTATGCTCTGTTGATTCTGGACACTACCGTTGGGGAAGTTCCTTTTCTTTATCTATTCTTTATCTAAAGTGACATTTCATGGAGCTGAGTAAGCGCCTTGTACATGTGGGAGCCAGGTTATCACTGATCTCCATCTAGTCTCATATTAAATAACATCAGTGACAAACTGACTAGTATATGCAAGTACTATCACCTCAGGCATGCCAGGAAACATGCAGTGGTCACTTGGATGAAGGACAACTGCATGATGAAATGAACTAACCAGCATCTGACTTCCTGTATGAGTATATAGAGACTTCTGCAAAAGTAGTGGTTATCTTCACAAGCCTGTTCATATTTGATGACATGTCAAATATCATTGTCATTCATAGTCATGTATCAGTGCGAATCTTGCAGTGATTAGCTTTATTATTTAGCCTATTTGTTCAACCCACACTGAGGTCAATTCCTGTCTATACCACTGACCAATTAATGCATTTGCGTTTCAGGCTTCTCATTAGAAATAAATAGCAACTAACACATATATCATCCAGAACATAGCACTGGAGGGGACAAGTCCTAAGCACCGGGGTGGTAAATGGTCATATACCATACCTGCCATGTGTGGACTATTTGATATATATATATGACTTGTGTTATGTTTTGTGTGAGGCTGGTGGCAAAGAAAGTGTATTAATCGTTTTTGCGGCACCGACGCCGTTGTGTTTCTCATTTCCTCTCTCTCTTACTTCAATTCATAGATGATCGATTGTGTGATGATTGGAGAGTAATGATGTGGAAGAGTAAATATTTACAGATTGGTAATGAGTACTGGAGGGGCACCCAGAACTCCCCCTTTGAGCCAACACTCCACAGCTCCTCCCTCGCAGCCATAACATACATTCCTCTGCAAATCTGGATTTCATTGATGGTAAATCCAGTTTGCTAGGGTTTAATTCATGTGCTGCAATAGTTAAAGCCTGCATTCTGGTATGCATATGGGTGAGGGTGGGGAGGGGGTCTCAGGATGGGGAGGAACCTCAAGCTTGCCCATTCACACATCACCAGTTTTGGATGGATGGCTGAAGATTACTTCATCTAAGAGTTTCCATAGCTTTGTGTGAGTTTCCACAGCAAAGTGAATTTATGCTTCTTAATCAGTGGACATGTAGATGAAGTCTAAAAAGACCAGGATCTTATCCCATCAGTGCAGTCAAGTAGAATTTCACTGCATGTCTATCACTAATAGCTTCATTCATTTAATATGATCCTTTAATAATGATAAATGCTCCAGCAATCAACTACAATCCTTCTGAAAAAACTGTGGGATCAAACGGAGCAGGGCTGCCTCGTCCAGGCTGCCTGTTCCCCTTCATCTATTGCACCTCATCAGTAGATCACTCCTGGTGAAAGATGGTAGGAGCTTAGGTCCGCATCAAAAGACATTCCTCTTGCTCCTAAAAGACAGGGGTCTCTGCTTTCAGTCCTTAGGCCAAAGTGCATACATGACCTCCCCTCCTCCCGCACCTCGGCCACTCCCCCTGGTCCACCACACAGGCCTTTCATGAGTGGCCCGACTCAAAGCTTTGCAGCTTGTGAGAGGAAGTTTCCAATTTCAGCCATGCATGTGGGAAAATATGTACGTTTCTGAGAGGACCTTTTGTCTCCAGCCGTAATGGCAGCAATTGAAGTGCAGAGGTCATGAAACGCAGTGTGTCACTGACACTAAGCAGGCATGTATGTGACAAAGGGCTCCCCCTTTGGTAGAAAAGACTGCCACCATCACCTGTACACAATATTGTAATATAATAGACTGTACATCTTGGCATGTCTATAGGAAACATGAATGAGCTGAATAAAGTCCAGCAGTCTTCCCTATCCCGGAAAAGGATGTCATTATTTCATTGCACTCCTTGTCTTGCCAGTAGGGGCTGAGAAGAGAAGCTTGGTGGGGGTTTCGGCTCGTGCTTGTTGTTTTAACCCTGCAGCTGAAGGGTGGCAAAACATGGCGACAAAGACCAACCTGTCCAGTTCCAGCCTATAAAAACATGAACAGGCCTCAGTGTGACGATCATAGCCTTGAGTTTGGCTCAGATCACCGAGGACCCCCAGAAGCAAAGGCAGAAATCATTTCCCCATTCGGCCGTTTTCTCTGTGCCTTCTAATCAGCTCACAAACCCGGCAGACCCACTGTGTGAAACAGAAAAGAAAAAAGCAACCTTGTAAATTCCTTCCACACAAAAAGATGGGGGGTTGAAAGGTGCTCTTATTTTGAAATAGTAACGGGAAGTCTTTCAGGCTGAATGGAGCAGACTAGGCATAAAAGTGTTACACAAAATAGCTCAGTTCCCTGGCAGCATTTTAACTCTACAGTAAAAACAGCATCTTTCAACTGAAGACCACAAATGTTCATAGATGCTTGTTTAATCCTTGATTCCCTTGAACAAGCTTCATCCCAAGAGTTGAGACCCTAATAGGAGGAGGCTGCTGTCCCCCCACTCGGCCCTGGTCGAGCCCCTGTCGGGTTAACCCCATGATTAAAGGGCCCATTTCCCGTTGCATGGCTCAGGGGACACAATGCGAGGGCCTGGAGAGCCCTGCCACAAAAGAGGCCAAATCTTCCCACAACCCCGGCATGTCTCTCACTGCCAGGATTTCACAGAATGTATCACCATATCAAAAGTGCATTCTACCTGACCCCGTTCCCCAAGACTGCGACCCCAAGCTTTAATTGCTGTGCCAAGACAAATGGTCACTACATGCCCTGTCCGAGCAGCCTTTTGTCCACTTTGGAGTCCCATCATTCCTGGCCTGACAGGTAAGTAACTGCACAGGATTTACTTTCTCTCTCATTTTGTAAAACAAATAGATAAAAGGTGTAAAAAGAGAAAAAGATCATTTAATAAGAAGCTTTTTGTACTGTAACTGGGACCTTTATTGGGCTATCAGATTACTGTAAATAAAAGTCATTCTGCATTTGATACAGTGTCCCATTAAGCAAATGAACAAACAAAACGCACTACAGTCCATCAGGAAATATATTCAGAAACACAACTGCAAATTTCAAAAACACAAAAAACACTAGAGCAAAACAAACAAAAAAAATAACATATAATATAATAAAATAATAAATAAATAATATAATAAAATGCAAAAAAAAAAACCAACTCATCAGCAAAACCAAAAACAAACACAACAAAATCAAAAACCCAACAGCAAAACTAAAAACACGAAACAACCCCAAAACAAATCAAAAACACAACAAAACTAAAAAACATTACAAAAACGCAAAACCACAACAGCAAATGTGAGACCAGCAACACCAAAATGCAACAAATAAAGGAAAAACGCCATTAATTCAAAACAGCAAATTGTGTGTTCTTGTTGAACGCTGCATGCTTGTTGCTGATTGTCTACGGCAAACATCAATCTGAAACACTGCAGTAAAAAAGAGCTGGAGGAGCTTTACAGTAAGAGGTGTATGATGAACCTACTGATGCTTTTATTTGTATTTATTTTGGATGGTATTATTTGTTTTTTTGCAGTTGTGTTTTCTGATTTGCTGTTGGTTTTGTTATTCAGGTTTCTAATATAATCATCAAAATAAACTATTCGGTGCTATATCACTGTATTTGTTTTCATGGTGGTTTGTGGTACACTGGGACTATTTTCAAAAAGGTTTGTCTGAAGCGTCAATTTACATTTTCTTTATGATACATGGTTGAGTTTTTCACACTTTTTCACACATTTTATTTCTTTTACCCCCCCAGTGGGGAGGAACAGCAGTGCTGAGGATTTGCTCGCTCATTCCAGCTCTCTTTAATGACCTCCCTCACTCCCTCCCTCACAGGCTGCTGACTGAGATTGAGCTCAAAGCGAGAGATTTTCTCCCCCAATTTCACAGCCAATATCAATATCTTACATTTCTACACACACAAATCATGATTCGCTCTACATGACATACTCTACATGGATGATCAGTCTTGGAAATAAAGAGGTCATACAGATTGATGCTACCTGAGCTGCTCGACACAGCATGGCCCCCTAGAGGAGGAGGGGAAAGATCCCCCCACTCTTCCCCCTAAACTCCTGCTGGCTAGACGGCCCATGTGTATCTCATATCTCCCACCTCCGTCCTGAGATTTCACATGAGCTCATTGCCCGTCTGTTGCCTCTCTGGAAGTCAAAAAGTCCACCCAAGTTGTCCAGTGCTTTCTACCAAGCCTTGGAAATTAAACATAAAAATCAATCAGGTCCCAGTTTCCCATTTAAGATCATTTTAGCTGGTTGACGGAGAGTTCAATGCGATGCTCCTTCTAGCGTTTAACTATGATCTGAGTATTGTAATGCTTAGGTGAGGCGTATGGGTATCTTGTGTAATTCAAGCAGAACCAATATTTTTCCGTTCTTAATTTTTGCGCAATTGAAATCTGAAAAACCAAACATGTTCCTTCTCTGGAAAGTTTTGGAAAGCTATCATACATGTCACAGCTATAAAACAAGATAATAATTATCCAGATGTTATGCAATGTTATGTTGTTGACAGAGTTAGCAAATTCCCTGCTTAAAAATTCAAACACATCCTAGCTGGCTGAAAGCCCGTTTCTAGTCTGGATTAGCAAACTAAGCAAACAGCAAACAGGCTTTGTTTTCTAGCTAGTGCTAAGGCTTGGTCTGCAGAATTTCACAGAAAACAAAACAACAACAACATTAAATGTTCTAGAGCATTTATTGGTACAGACCTGTTTTTGACTATCTGCCTGTTATATATATATTTTTTTGTTAGCAATGTTGACAGCTTCCCTTTAACATAATCTACTGTAGTTATATATTATTTAATATAGATATAGCTTTATGTTGAGAAAATAAAGTAAGCCATTGCTGTATAAAATCAAACGAGATGTCTTGTTGCAGTTATTAACTAGTAGGCTAGAAGTTTCAACAAAAAAAGGGTCTACTTCTGCAAAATCGGATATTTCTAGACACAGGTTAAGATAGCAACTGATAAAAGGGATACAAAATGATGACGGAAAGTAAAACTGACAGAGATAAAAAAGAACAGAGATATATTTTTTTTTTAAAAAAAACCTCACTTGTGTTAAGGAAGTAAGTAAAAAGGATTGTAGATTTGCATAAGCCACAGCCAGCCCCATGTCAGCATGACATTTGAACAAAATACCCCACTTTTGTCAGTTGCTTTAGGTTTTTTTGCCTGAATAAGTTTATGCAAAATCTATTTACTAGCTAGTGCATGACCTTTGTCAACACTTTTTCAACACCTCCACTATTTCCAGTAAAGGCTTCAAGCATTGGCAAAACAGCAGTTGCTTGTAGCTTCACTACAGAACTTACAATGTAATAAGGGAAGCCTGGGTGGTGAAAGAACTGACATTTCAAATAGTCACACTTCCTCTGACAACGATGCCATCTTAAAGAAACATTCAAATAAGAAAACTTCCTCACTACACAATGCTCATCGTGATATAAAGTACTGGATTTCCTGTGAGAGGAAAAAAAAGAGGTCCTGCTCAGTCAGAGTCTGTGACCAACAGGTCAGTTCCATTCTCTCAGCTTTTCCGTTCTGTCTACCAGCTCTTACTAACTTCTGGGAGTCGATCTTTACACCCAGATTTCCATGACAGGTGAAATTAGCGAGATCTGCCGCAGCAACCCCGATCAAAAGGGCCTCTCTTCTCCGCAGCTGTTGCGTGTAAATCAGGAGCGATTTCCGCATGCTGTCTGCTCCTGAGAGAACCAGAGGAGGGGGTCCAGGGGAAAACGGCTTGGTGGCTCGTGTTGTGGAACGGACACAGAGCCGGGCAGGTTTAGAACATGGTGTTCGGATCGGATTGCGGTGACGAGATGACACTCTGCGCGGCCTCAGAGATACGTGGATGACAGCTGGCTTGGTCATGGAGGCGCACATGGCCGCTAATGTAACATGCATTCCAAACCACTGGGATCACATTAAAAGCAGCGATGGCGGTTTCCCTCAGAGGCGCCTGCGGCTTTAGTGCCTCACTGGCCAACCTCTCACGCTAATTATGCCCAACCCTGAGCTGGTGAGAGGGGTCATACAAGCAGGACTCCAGAGAAATGTTTACTCATCCAGATGAATTAATGATCCTGAACACATGTGCGAGTTCAGAGGGACGCCCGTTACATAAGGAAAGCTGCTTCATCAGGGGCGACGCTGATGACAGAAAGGCTACATGTGTGTCGACGCTGGTGTAACCGAAACCAAAAACTATTTATTTCACTATAAAACCACAGGAAGATAGCCATAAACTTCGATCCATCACTGCAACATTAAACTATAAAGCAAATCCATAACCCGCGCTTTGCATAATAAGACCTTTCTCTTATTCATTCACAGATAAAACCTTTCGAGCTTAAAAAGGCAATAAAACCTGACAGAAAAGTGGCGTGCGGTTTCTTCAGCGCTGTGAGCATTCATTCATTAAAACAGAAAGCGGAAGGGCAGCAATGCTCAGTTCCTGGAAACGGCAGGCCACATGGAACAGCCGCAGAAGAGGCAGCTGCTACGAGGAGAAGAAGTGAGTCTAGTGTGAAAGGCGGATGATCTCAGTGCATCAGGCTTGAAATCGATATCAGCGCAAAAGAGTGAGCATGTACAAGCAGTTGCTAGTTTGAAAGCTAAATTGAGTAGCCATTGTAGCAGGTACACCTGAAGTATAGATTGCAGACTGTAGCCCATGAAGACCAATGAGCAAGATTGCTGTTATTTAATATTAATTGTCACATACATAACCATACATAACCATACACAGTGTGATATTGTAGTGAAATAGTGCTTATACGACTGTCTTTCCATCAGAGAGAGTAAGTCAGGAGTAAAATAATAGCACAGAGTTACAAAACAGTACGGAGGTAGAGTTGTTAATACAGATATAGTAGAAAAGAGTAAAAAAATCAAGTCAAATCAAGTAAAAATGTGTGCAAGAAAAAATAAAATTATACAAGGATTACCAAGCCTCTATTACAAGTTCAGGTAGCTGTGATTCTGAACTATTCATGATCAGACTATTGATCTAACTATTTTCACACGCTCTTCATGGAGAACACACACTCTTCATAGAAAACACACTCCGTGGAGAACACACACTCTTCATAGAAAACACACTCCATGGAGAACACACACTTTTCATGGAAAACACACACTCTGCGTAGAGAACACACACTCTTCAAAGAGTATACACACACTCTTCATGGAGTATACACACACTCTTCATAGAGAACACACACTCTTCAAAGAGTATACACACACTCTTCATGGAGTATACACACACTCTTCATAGAGAACACACACTCTTCATGGAGTATACACACATTCTTCATAGAGAACACACACTCTTCATGGAGTATACACACACTCTTCATAGAGAACACACACTTTTCATGGAGAACACACTCTTCATAGAGAACACACACTCTTCATGGAGTATACACACACTCTTCATAGAGAACACACACTTTTCATGGAGAACACACACTCTTCATGGAGAACACACACTCTTCATGGAGTATACACACACTCTTCATAGAGAACACACACTCTTCATGGAGTATACACACACTCTTCATAGAGAACACACACTCTTCATAGAGAACACACACTTTTCATGGAGAACACACACTTTTCATGGAGAACACACACTCTTCATGGAGTATACACACACTCTTCATAGAGAACACACACTCTTCATGGAGTATACACACACTCTTCATAGAGAACACACACTTTTCATGGAGAACACACACTCTTCATGGAGTATACACACACTCTTCATAGAGAACACACACTTTTCATGGAGAACACACACTCTTCATGGAGTATACACACACTCTTCATAGAGAACACACACTTTTCATGGAGAACACACACTCTTCATGGAGTATACACACACTCTTCATAGAGAACACACACTTTTCATGGAGAACACACACTCTTCATGGAGTATACACACAGTTTTCATAGAGAACACACACTTTTCATGGAGAACACACACTCTTCATAGAGAACACACACTCTTCATAGAGAACACACACTCTTCATAGAGAACACACACTTTTCATGGAGAACACACACTCTTCATAGAGAACACACACTCTTCATAGAGTATACACACTCTTCATAGAGAACACACACTCTTCATAGAGTATACACACACTCTTAATAGAGAACACACACTCTTAATAGAGAATACACACTCTTCATAGAGAACACACACTCTTCATAGAGTATACACACACTCTTAATAGAGAACACACACTCTTATTAGAGAATACACACTCTTCATAGAGAACACACACTCTTCATAGAGAACACACACTCTTAATAGAGAACACACACTCTTAATAGAGAATACACACTCTTCATAGAGAACACACACTCTTCATAGAGAACACACACTCTTCATAGAGAACACACACTCTTCATAGAAAACACACACTCTTCATGGAGAACACACACACTCTTCATGGAGAACACACACTTTTCATGGAAAACACACACTCTTCGTAGAGAACACACACTCTTCAAAGAGTATACACACACTTTTCATGGAGAACACACACTCTTCATGGAGTATACACACACTCTTCATAGAGAACACACACTCTTCATGGAGAACACACACTCTTCATGGAGTATACACACTCTTCATAGAGAACACACACTCTTCATAGAGAACACACACTCTTCATAGAGAACACACAATCTTCATGAAGAACACACACTCTTCATAGAGTATACACACACTCTTCATAGAGAACACACACTCTTCATAGAGTATACACACTTCATAGAGTATACACACTCTTCATAGAGAACACACAATCTTCATAGAGAACACACACTTCATAGAGTATACACACTCTTCATAGAGAACACACAATCTTCATAGAGAACACACACTTCATAGAGTATACACACTCTTCATAGAGAACACACAATCTTCATAGAGAACACACACTTCATAGAGTATACACACTCTTCATAGAGAACACACACTCTTCATAGAGAACACACACTCTTCATAGAGTATACACACTCTTCATAGAGAACACACACTCTTCATAGAGAACACACATTCTTCATAGAGTATACACACTCTTCATAGAGAACACACACTCTTCATAGAGAACACACACTCTTCATAGAGTTTACACACTCTTCATAGAGAACACACACTCTTCATACAGTATACACACTCTTCATAGAGAACACACACTCTTCATAGAGTATACACACACTCTTCATAGAGAACACACACTCTTCATAGAGTATACACACACTCTTCATAGAGAACACACACTCTTCATAGAGAACACACACTCTTCATAGAGTATACACACTCTTCATAGAGAACACACACTCTTCATAGAGTATACACACACTCTTCATAGAGAACACACACTCTTCATAGAGTATACACACACTCTTCATAGAGAACACACACTCTTCATAGAGTATACACAATCTTCATAGAGAACACACACTCTTCATAGAGAA
Organism: Hemibagrus wyckioides; assembly: GCF_019097595.1. Classification (NCBI taxonomy): domain Eukaryota; kingdom Metazoa; phylum Chordata; class Actinopteri; order Siluriformes; family Bagridae; genus Hemibagrus; species Hemibagrus wyckioides. The sequence goes on from NC_080719.1 coordinate 6,173,502, forward strand.
CACACACTCTTCATGAAGAACACACACTCTTCATAGAGTATACACACACTCTTCATAGAGAACACACACTCTTCATAGAGTATACACACTTCATAGAGTATACACAATCTTCATAGAGAACACACAATCTTCATAGAGAACACACACTTCATAGAGTATACACACTCTTCATAGAGAACACACACTCTTCATAGAGAACACACACTCTTCATGAAGAACACACACTCTTCATAGAGTATACACACACTCTTCATAGAGAACACACACTCTTCATAGAGTATACACACTTCATAGAGTATACACACTCTTCATAGAGAACACACAATCTTCATAGAGAACACACACTTCATAGAGTATACACACTCTTCATAGAGAACACACAATCTTCATAGAGAACACACACTTCATAGAGTATACACACTCTTCATAGAGAACACACAATCTTCATAGAGAACACACACTTCATAGAGTATACACACTCTTAATAGAGAATACACACTCTTCATAGAGAACACACACTCTTCATAGAGTATACACACTCTTCATAGAGAACACACACTCTTCATAGAGAACACACACTCTTCATAGAGTATACACACTCTTCATAGAGAACACACACTCTTCATAGAGAACACACACTCTTCATAGAGTATACACACTCTTCATAGAGAACACACACTCTTCATAGAGAACACACACTCTTCATAGAGTATACACACTCTTCATAGAGAACACACACTCTTCATAGAGAACACACACTCTTCATAGAGTATACACACTCTTCATAGAGAACACACACTCTTCATAGAGTATACACACTCTTCATAGAGAACACACACTCTTCATAGAGAACACACACTCTTCATAGAGAACACACAATCTTCATAGAGAACACACACTCTTCATAGAGTATACACACTCTTCATAGAGAACACATACTCTTCATAGAGAACACACACTCTTCATAGAGAACACACACTCTTCATAGAGTATACACACACTCTTCATAGAGAACACACACTCTTCATAGAGAACACACACTCTTCATAGAGTATACACACACTCTTCATAGAGAACACACACTCTTCATGAAGAACACACACTCTTCATAGAGTATACACACACTCTTCATAGAGAACACACACTCTTCATAGAGTATACACACTCTTCATAGAGAACACACACTCTTCAAAGAGTATACACACACTCTTCATGGAGTATACACACACTCTTCATAGAGAACACACACTCTTCATAGAGTATACACACTCTTCATAGAGAACACACACTCTTCATAGAGAACACACACTCTTCATAGAGAACACACAATCTTCATAGAGAACACACACTCTTCATAGAGTATACACACTCTTCATAGAGAACACATACTCTTCATAGAGAACACACACTCTTCATAGAGAACACACACTCTTCATAGAGTATACACACACTCTTCATAGAGAACACACACTCTTCATAGAGTATACACACACTCTTCATAGAGAACACACACTCTTCATGAAGAACACACACTCTTCATAGAGTATACACACACTCTTCATAGAGAACACACACTCTTCATAGAGTATACACACTCTTCATAGAGAACACACACTCTTCATAGAGAACACACACTCTTCATGAAGAACACACACTCTTCATAGAGTATACACACACTCTTCATAGAGAACACACACTCTTCATGAAGAACACACACTCTTCATAGAGTATACACACTCTTCATAGAGAACACACAATCTTCATAGAGAACACACACTTCATAGAGTATACACACTCTTCATAGAGAACACACAATCTTCATAGAGAACACACACTTCATAGAGTATACACACTCTTCATAGAGAACACACACTCTTCATAGAGAACACACACTCTTCATAGAGATCACACACTCTTCATAGAGAACACACACTCTTCATAGAGAACACACACTCTTCATAGAGAACACACACTTTTCATAGAGTATACACACTCTTCATAGAGAACACACACTTTTCATAGAGATCACACACTCTTCATAGAGAACACACACTTTTTATAGAGAACACACACTTTTCATAGAGAACACACACTTTTCATAGAGATCACACACTCTTCATAGAGTATACACACACTCTTCATAGAGATCACACACTCTTCATAGAGAACACACACTTTTCATAGAGTATACACACACTCTTCATAGAGAACACACACTCTTCATAGAGTATACACAATCTTCATAGAGAACACACACTCTTCATAGAGTATACACACACTCTTAATAGAGAATACACACTCTTCATAGAGAACACACACTCTTCATAGAGAACACACACTCTTCATAGAGAACACACACTCTTAATAGAGAACACACACTCTTAATAGAGAATACACACTCTTCATAGAGAACACACACTCTTAATAGAGAACACACACTCTTCATAGAGAACACACACTCTTCATAGAGAACACACACTCTTCATAGAGAACACACACTCTTCATAGAAAACACACACTCTTCATGGAGAACACACACACTCTTCATGGAGAACACACACTTTTCATGGAAAACACACACTCTTCATAGAGAACACACACTCTTCATAGAGTATACACACACTCTTCATAGAGAACACACACTCTTCATAGAGTATACACACACTCTTCATAGAGAACACACACTCTTCATAGAGTATACACAATCTTCATAGAGAACACACACTCTTCATAGAGAACACACACTCTTCATAGAGTATACACACACTCTTCATAGAGAACACACACTCTTCATAGAGTATACACACTTCATAGAGTATACACACTCTTCATAGAGAACACACACTCTTCATAGAGTATACACACTTCATAGAGTATACACACTCTTCATAGAGAACACACAATCTTCATAGAGAACACACACTTCATAGAGTATACACACTCTTCATAGAGAACACACAATCTTCATAGAGAACACACACTTCATAGAGAACACACACTCTTCATAGAGAACACACACTCTTCATAGAGTATACACACTCTTCATAGAGAACACACAATCTTCATAGAGTATACACACTCTTCATAGAGAACACACACTCTTCATAGAGTATACACACTCTTCATAGAGAACACACACTCTTCATAGAGTATACACACTCTTCATAGAGAACACACACTCTTCATAGAGAACACACACTCTTCATAGAGAACACACACTCTTCATAGAGTATACACACTCTTCATAGAGAACACACACTCTTCATAGAGTATACACACTCTTCATAGAGAACACACTCTTCATAGAGAACACACTCTTCATAGAGTATACACACACTCTTCATAGAGAACACACACTCTTCATAGAGAACACACACTCTTCATAGAGAACACACACTCTTCATAGAGAACACACACTCTTCATAGAGAACACACTCTTCATAGAGTATACACACACTCTTCATAGAGAACACACACTCTTCATAGAGAACACACTCTTCATAGAGTATACACACACTCTTCATAGAGAACACACACTCTTCATAGAGAACACACACTCTTCATAGAGAACACACACTCTTCATAGAGAACACACACTCTTCATAGAGAACACACTCTTCATAGAGAACACACTCTTCATAGAGTATACACACACTCTTCATAGAGAACACACACTCTTCATAGAGAACACACACTCTTCATAGAGAACACACACTCTTCATAGAGTATACACACTCTTCATAGAGAACACACAATCTTCATAGAGTATACACACACTCTTCATAGAGAACACACACTCTTCATAGAGAACACACACTCTTCATAGAGAACACACAATCTTCATAGAGTATACACACAATCTTCATAGAGTATACACACTCTTCATAGAGAACACACTCTTCATAGAGTATACACACACTCTTCATAGAGAACACACACTCTTCATAGAGTATACACACACTCTTCATAGAGAACACACACTCTTCATAGAGTATACACACTCTTCATAGAGAACACACACTCTTCATAGAGAACACACACTCTTCATAGAGAACACACACTCTTCATAGAGTATACACACTCTTCATAGAGAACACACACTCTTCATAGAGTATACACACTCTTCATAGAGTATACACACTCTTCATAGAGTATACACACTCTTCATAGAGTATACACACTCTTCATAGAGAACACACACTCTTCATAGAGAACACACACTATTCATAGAGTATACACACACTCTTCATAGAGAACACACACTCTTCATAGAGTATACACACACTCTTCATAGAGAACACACAATCTTCATAGAGTATACACACTCTTCATAGAGAACACACACTCTTCATAGAGTATACACACACTCTTCATAGAGAACACACAATCTTCATAGAGAACACACACACTTCATAGAGTATACACACTCGTCATAGAGAACACACACTCTTCATAGAGTATACACACACTCTTCATAGAGAACACACACTCTTCATAGAGAACACACACTCTTCATAGAGTATACACACACTCTTCATAGAGAACACACACTCTTCATAGAGAACACACACTCTTCATAGAGTATACACACTCTTCATAGAGTATACACACACTCTTCATAGAGAACACACACTCTTCATAGAGAACACACACTCTTCATAGAGAACACACACTCTTCATAGAGTATACACACACTCTTCATAGAGAACACACACTCTTCATAGAGAACACACACTCTTCATAGAGAACACACACTCTTCATAGAGTATACACACACTCTTCATAGAGAACACACACTCTTCATAGAGTATACACACTCTTCATAGAGAACACACACTCTTCATAGAGAACACACACTCTTCATAGAGAACACACACTCTTCATAGAGAACACACACTCTTCATAGAGAACACACACTCTTCATAGAGAACACACAATCTTCATAGAGAACACACACTCTTCATAGAGTATACACACTCTTCATAGAGAACACACACTCTTCATAGAGAACACACACTCTTCATAGAGTATACACACTCTTCATAGAGAACACACACTCTTCATAGAGAACACACACTCTTCATAGAGAACACACACTCTTCATAGAGTATACACACTCTTCATAGAGAACACACAATCTTCATAGAGAACACACACTCTTCATAGAGTATACACACAATCTTCATAGAGAACACACACTCTTCATAGAGTATACACACAATCTTCATAGAGAACACACACTCTTCATAGAGTATACACACACTCTTCATAGAGTATACACACTCTTCATAGAGAACACACACTCTTCATAGAGTATACACACTTCATAGAGTATACACACTCTTCATAGAGAACACACACTCTTCATAGAGAACACACACTCTTCATAGAGATCACACACTCTTCATAGAGAACACACACTCTTCATAGAGTATACACACTCTTCATAGAGAACACACACTCTTCATAGAGAACACACACTCTTCATAGAGAACACACACTCTTCATAGAGTATACACACACTCTTCATAGAGAACACACACTCTTCATAGAGAACACACACTCTTCATAGAGAACACACACTCTTCATAGAGATCACACACTCTTCATAGAGAACACACACTCTTCATAGAGAACACACACTCTTCATAGAGTATACACACACTCTTCATAGAGAACACACACTCTTCATAGAGTATACACACTCTTCATAGAGAACACACACTCTTCATAGAGTATACACACACTCTTCATAGAGAACACACACTCTTCATAGAGAACACACACTCTTCATAGAGTATACACACACTCTTCATAGAGAACACACACTCTTCATAGAGAACACACACTCTTCATAGAGTATACACACTCTTCATAGAGAACACACACTCTTCATAGAGAACACACACTCTTCATAGAGTATACACACTCTTCATAGAGAACACACACTCTTCATAGAGTATACACACTCTTCATAGAGAACACACACTCTTCATAGAGTATACACACACTCTTCATAGAGAACACACACTCTTCATAGAGAACACACACTCTTCATAGAGAACACACACTCTTCATAGAGAACACACACTCTTCATAGAGTATACACACTCTTCATAGAGAACACACACTCTTCATAGAGTATACACACTCTTCATAGAGAACACACACTCTTCATAGAGTATACACACTCTTCATAGAGAACACACACTCTTCATAGAGTATACACACACTCTTCATAGAGAACACACACTCTTCATAGAGAACACACACTCTTCATAGAGTATACACACACTCTTCATAGAGAACACACACTCTTCATAGAGTATACACACACTCTTCATAGAGAACACACACTCTTCATAGAGAACACACACTCTTCATAGAGATCACACACTCTTCATAGAGAACACACACTCTTCATAGAGTATACACACACTCTTCATAGAGAACACACACTCTTCATAGAGTATACACACTCTTCATAGAGAACACACACTCTTCATAGAGAACACACACTCTTCATAGAGTATACACACACTCTTCATAGAGAACACACACTCTTCATAGAGAACACACACTCTTCATAGAGAACACACACTCTTCATAGAGTATACACACTCTTCATAGAGAACACACACTCTTCATAGAGTATACACACTCTTCATAGAGAACACACACTCTTCATAGAGTATACACACACTCTTCATAGAGAACACACACTCTTCATAGAGAACACACACTCTTCATAGAGTATACACACACTCTTCATAGAGAACACACACTCTTCATAGAGAACACACACTCTTCATAGAGATCACACACTCTTCATAGAGAACACACACTCTTCATAGAGAACACACACTCTTCATAGAGAACACACACTCTTCATAGAGTATACACACACTCTTCATAGAGAACACACACTCTTCATAGAGAACACACACTCTTCATAGAGAACACACACTCTTCATAGAGAACACACACTCTTCATAGAGAACACACACTCTTCATAGAGATCACACACTCTTCATAGAGAACACACACTCTTCATAGAGAACACACACTCTTCATAGAGAACACACACTCTTCATAGAGAACACACACTCTTCATAGAGTATACACACACTCTTCATAGAGAACACACACTCTTCATAGAGTATACACACTCTTCATAGAGAACACACACTCTTCATAGAGAACACACACTCTTCATAGAGAACACACACTCTTCATAGAGAACACACACTCTTCATAGAGTATACACACACTCTTCATAGAGAACACACACTCTTCATAGAGAACACACACTCTTCATAGAGAACACACACTCTTCATAGAGAACACACACTCTTCATAGAGAACACACACTCTTCATAGAGTATACACACTCTTCATAGAGAACACACACTCTTCATAGAGTATACACACTCTTCATAGAGAACACACACTCTTCATAGAGAACACACACTCTTCATAGAGAACACACACTCTTCATAGAGTATACACACTCTTCATAGAGAACACACACTCTTCATAGAGTATACACACTCTTCATAGAGAACACACACTCTTCATAGAGTATACACACACTCTTCATAGAGAACACACACTCTTCATAGAGAACACACACTCTTCATAGAGTATACACACACTCTTCATAGAGAACACACACTCTTCATAGAGTATACACACACTCTTCATAGAGAACACACACTCTTCATAGAGAACACACACTCTTCATAGAGAACACACACTCTTCATAGAGAACACACACTCTTCATAGAGTATACACACACTCTTCATAGAGAACACACACTCTTCATAGAGTATACACACTCTTCATAGAGAACACACACTCTTCATAGAGAACACACACTCTTCATAGAGTATACACACTCTTCATAGAGAACACACACTCTTCATAGAGAACACACACTCTTCATAGAGAACACACACTCTTCATAGAGTATACACACTCTTCATAGAGAACACACACTCTTCATAGAGTATACACACTCTTCATAGAGAACACACACTCTTCATAGAGTATACACACACTCTTCATAGAGAACACACACTCTTCATAGAGAACACACACTCTTCATAGAGAACACACACTCTTCATAGAGTATACACACTCTTCATAGAGAACACACACTCTTCATAGAGTATACACACTCTTCATAGAGAACACACACTCTTCATAGAGAACACACACTCTTCATAGAGTATACACACACTTCATAGAGAACACACACTCTTCATAGAGAACACACACTCTTCATAGAGAACACACACTCTTCATAGAGTATACACACTCTTCATAGAGAACACACACTCTTCATAGAGTATACACACTCTTCATAGAGAACACACACTCTTCATAGAGAACACACACTTTTCATAGAGAACACACACTTTTCATAGAGATCACACACTCTTCATAGAGTATACACACACTCTTCATAGAGATCACACACTCTTCATAGAGAACACACACTTTTCATAGAGTATACACACACTCTTCATAGAGTATACACACACTCTTCATGGAGAACACACACTCTTTATAGAGAATACACACTCTTTATAGAGAACACACAATCTTTATAGAGAACACACACTCTTCATAGAGATCACACACTATTCATAGAGATCACACACTCTTCATAGAGAACACACACTCTTCATAGAGATCACACACTCTTCATAGAGATCACACACTCTTCATAGAGTATACACACACTCTTCATAGAGAACACACACTCTTCATAGAGAACACACACTCTTCATAGAGATCACACACTCTTCATAGAGTATACACACACTCTTCATGGACAACACACACTCTTTATAGAGAACACACACTTTTCATGGAGAACACACACTCTTTATAGAGAACACACACTCTTTATAGAGAACACACACTCTTCATAGAGTATACACACACTCTTCATAGAGTATACACACACTCTTCATAGAGTATACACACACTCTTCATAGAGTATACACACACTCTTCATAGAGTATACACACACTCTTCATGGAGAACACACACTCTACAGTAGATAATAACAATTTTCAGCACATTTTTCGAGCTGTGAAACCTTTTGTCCAGAACATAAACACATCTCTATCTACATTATGGTTTCTATAGTAACAGTTTACACAGTCATTTGTGTGGCGGATGTTCCACATAAACAGTTTGTTAAAAAGGGTGTAATTGTTGAAACGAACTTGTGAAGTTTTCGGAGAGAAGATGTTTATTTAGCACATTTGGAAAGCATCTTCAGTGTCACTGTCAGCACTTTGTAAATGTCAGAGCTCAAAGCCGCAACTTAACGTTTTCTCAGACAGAAAAGCTAATGTGCGTGTGTGTGTGCGTGTGTGTGTGTGTGTGTGATCTGCAAATTGCCTTGGTGTTATAGGAATAAACCAATAAACCACTTCAGTCCAGCTGGTTATCAGGAAATAATTCAATTCGTAGTGGCGACTGTAACTACAGTAACTACAGGCCACATTACACCAACCTGTTGTTGATTATTTTGCTAAAACCACATACCATGTAGTGTTATATTCCATAATATTTGTTGCAAACAGTCATTGAAATTATGATTTTATATATATAGATTATATATTTTGTAATATATATTTATATACATATATTGCTCTGTTAGGCTTCAGTGAGTTAAAAACTATTTAGTTATGTGTTCAAGTCTAGTGGAAAAAAATCTCCACCTTTTCTCCCTTTTTCTCGACGTTTAGCCCATCCTATTCATTACTAATTTAGCGTGATAGTTTGGATACCTGTTAATCGCAAAAGTGAAGCCTATATTCGCGGAATTGGATTGAATCTTAACACTTCTTACGCTCCAGCGGAACAAACATCATTCACCAAAATCAAATGTCGGAATAAAAAGCCTGGAAGAACTTCAATGCTCTCCAACCTCACAGGGATATTGATATTGGGGATTTGCGTGCATTTGTCGGCATGCACGCATGTGTGTGCACGCCTCTGTATGACTTTGTGTGTGTGCACTGAGCGGGGGTCAAGAACGGATGAGGTCCACTGGCAGGAGGCCACTATTAGCTATTCAAGCAATAACGGCTAGTGGTGGAAGAAAGACAAAGAAAGAGACATGGAGAGGCAGACAAAGACAGAGAGAGAGAAAGGCACACTAGGCCTGAAGTAAGTCACTTTCAGGGCCTGACAATGCCGGTGGAAGAAAGAAGCCGATGACTGCTGCTAGGAGACTCCATTAAGAGGCATGCGGATGGTGGGCCCCAAGGCCCAAAAAACATCAATGGGCTCATCCAATCCTCATTAAGGGGCTGAAATGATAGAGATATACATGAGAAAAAGCCCATAAGAGAAGAGAGAGAAAGAGGACCATGCCACCCAGTTGAAGCAGGCCACTGAGCGAGCGCCCGAGTCAGCAAGCACCACCTGTGGCACAACAATAGCACACAATGTACTCAGAGCATCAAAAAAATGTCTTATTTCCTTATTTTTTTTGATAGAACAAGTTTTACATAGAAAATGTTGTGACATTTCCTGGTTGCAAAAAAACGCAGTAATGAAAGAACAAGATCTGTTTAGTTATCACGCTATATATATATATATATATATATATATATATATATATATATATATATATATATATATATACATACTTCTGTTTTCAGATTTGACTTTTGCTGCGTTTGAGGCGGGGTTGCAACTAGTTTCCCACTTCCAACTGGTAAAAGCTACTGAAAATGCCTCATCATCGTAAATCTTTAACTAGTAAAATATAATCAGCATGTGAGCAGTGAAAAATTCCTTTACTCTCCATTTACATGAGCAGTATAGGCTAATTTTTTTAGCAGTAACTGATTTTGTTTAAAGCAGTATTGACTAATTTATTGCAATGAATGATATTATTTGAAATACTGCCTTTAGATCAGTTAATATACAGATACAGTACTTGGCCGTGCCAAGTTAGTTATCATCAACGTTAGAGCTATCACAAATGTTAGTCGGTTAGCTTGTCGCTAACCCTACTTTCTATTGTCTGCTGGTTAGCTTGTTGCTAAGCTTCCGTTTATTTTCCTCTGTTGTTGCTGTGAGGCTTTTTGAATTTCACTTCAAAAATGCTACATGAATTTTTGAAGTATTTACCATAGAAGAACAGAACCAGTAGCCACACAAGCCTGTAACTGTAAAAGTGCACTTAAAGCAGCATTTTAGGAACTTTCTGTGCACTTTTTCACGTTTTTTTTCCTCCACTTTGCACTCAGAACGTCCTGACATCGTGTAAAATGACACTTTTACAACCACCTGCAAGAAACCACTTACAAGGAAACGCAGCATTAGCCTGGATGTAGAAAATGTTGTAGAATGATACAAAGCTACAAAGTAGGAAAAACATAGATGCCTCCATGTTTGTCCTTTGTTAGCAATCAGCAATTTAGCCAGCTAATTAGAATGAGAGGTAACAGGTAGCTTTATAGTCCGTGTTCTAGATTTAACAAGTTAACAGATTTTGGATATATACTATAACTCATGAAAAGGAGGATGTGGCACTTTGTTTACTGTTTATTCCGTAAGCAGCCATGTTGACTCGACGTCACGTGTTGTACTTGAGCTTGAGAAAGCCGAGCTAAGAAGACGTTTTCTTTTGTTTTTTTTGTTTCCTGAGCGTAGCATTATTTCGAACATCAGCCAGAGCTTTTATTAGCAGTAGGAATGCGTGAACTAGTAATCTCCTGGTTATTCACATAAAGCCTTCCTGAAGTTCTAAGGCTTGTCAGCTGCTTACACAGTGTGTGTCAGCGTAGCCATTAGAGTCGCAGACAGTAAATCAGCATTTGGCAATGATGTGTGGACCTGAGAACCGGCAGAGAGCACAGACTCCAACACTCACTCGCTCATAACGCAAAGCTTCTGTAGGTCAGAAGTTGAGATCAGTGAAACGTGGTGAGTGAGAAGACTGTGCAGGTATTCCTGGTTGCTCCATTCATCCTGCGCTTAATTACAAACATGAGGATATGAGTTACTTCCAGTGCTGTGGTTTAGCGGCGCATATTTCCCCTGGCATCCATTAAAATCATGTAATGATTAAGAATGAGCATGTGTTATAGTAACAAATACGCATTCTTGGGTGTGGGGAGTTCGAGGTGCATGAAATCAGCATGCTTTACAATGAAAATGAAGTGAAACGAGGATGATGAAGCATTTGTGAGATGAAACAGAAAGACAGTGTATTATGTGCAAAATGTCAGGAGAGGAGAATGCAGAAGTAATACAGTACACCGTATAAATGCCTTAAAAAAAAGCTAATGAGAAATTAAAAACGGACGAAAAAAGAAGGATTTAATCATGATATACAAATGTAATATTAGGTAAAATGATAAATAAATGAGGAATATGAGGGGTGAAATGTAGCTTAAAGCAGTAAAAATAAAACCCAAAATGTAGTCATGCATCTCAGAATTATTACTTTAAAAAAAGTTTTCTTATGAAAAGTATAATAAAAGTATTATTATTATTATTATTATTATTATTCCAAAATACAGTTTATCAATACATTTTAATTTATTTTCTCTATATATGTTTCTTTTTATTAATAAAAAATTAACTTGCACTAAATAATCAACAGTTTTTTTTGTTTATACTGTAGGTATGTACTATCAATGTATACATATGAGCTATTTATTTATTTATTTATTTATTTCCTCTTATCTGGGTGTGGTCAGGGGGGTGTGGTTATGGGAGAGGGTGGGGTGAGAGCGTTGACTACTACTTTGTATGTGAGCTTCATATTTACTTCAATAAAAAAATAATGTAAAAAAAAACAACTAAACACCTGAGGCTTTCCCTGTCCCCGTCCCATAGTCTATGTCCTTTACCTCAGTCTCTATGTCCTTTACCTCAGCCTATGTGTCCTCAGCCTGTCTCTTCTCTGCTGCATTCCTCAGTCCACCCATGAAACAATCGCATGGTCACAAACTAAGCACATAATCCCCCAACAGCAGAGCCACTCACTCAAGCCCCCTGATTTCAGAGGAGTAAAAAGGAAAAGCTGAGGCCACAGAGGAAGAGCTATGGAAAGATGAGAGCAGGGGGGTGTGAAAGGAGTGATAGAGAGAAAAAGCAGCACCCGGCGAGGGCACGGACGTGACTTAAGGAGCCGAGGAGGCGAAAGAGAGAGAATAATAAGAAGCCTGGGGAAGGAGAAAGAAGTCAAATCCTGCAATGGGTGGAAGCAATTGTGGGAGAGAAAGAGAAAGGATTAGGCGACAATGTCGGACAGTGCAGAGGGGTTGGGGACCCGAGGCCCTGCTCGGCTTCCTGGGTAAGGGACAGATGAAATGAGGAGCTCGTCCCTCCAAGCTCCAGCAGAGTTCAAGTACAAGAGAGGAAAGAGGGCCTCTGTAGTGGTGTGCAGTCTCAGTCCTCACACCTCATGCCTCAGGCAAAGACACCAAGCCATGCTGTGTCACAGGTAGACCTGTAAATTAACATCATCCCTGCGTTATTAATGTTATTCCCAAATGTGCTGGAAAATTTCTTTCATCTCCCACACCTACAATACATACCAACAACATACTTAATTTTAGTCACTTTCCCTTTTTAACGGCATGTAATTCTCTTTTTAAGTAATTTACTTTCCTTCACAGTTATTCTTTCACCCAGTACTTGAAAGTCATATTTTTGAAAAGTTCACTTTTTAGCACCAGACACCTTCAAAGAGTCCTAAAAACAAATCTAAACTTTAACAGATGTGACAACAAGAAGAAGCGCTAATTCCCGTCCCTGTTATTACGCAGTCTTTGTATTCATCACCGCAGACTGTATTGTGACAGGTAGCTATTAGCATTGAGCTAGTTTCGTCAGAGTTATTATCATGCTAGCTAACGTGTGAGACTGGGAATAACGCTTTAGTTAGGTAGCCTTAGCTAAAGTGTTCCTTTGTTCCTCAGGGAAAGAGCACTAACTTACCCTCGTTAACTAAAATCGATGTGAAATTAATTTTTCTTTTTTTTTTTTAAATGTTTCTTGTTCTTTTACTTTTATACTTTAATTACATTTGATTTTTTTTTAAATATGTTTTTTGTACATTTATGTTTTATGTAAAGGATTTGAAGCTGCACTTCATCTTTTACAAGAATTTTTATTTAGAAGAATAATTGCACTTTTACTTGAGTATTGAAAGTGGGTACTTTTAAAACCTCTTCTTATCTTTTAGTGAAACTGAATAATTCATACAATAAAGAAAGTATTAGACAGGGTTTCTTGGGGTAATTTTAATAAAAAAAATTTTTTTGCTTGCTTGCATGCTTATTTATTTATTTATTTATTTGTTATTTATTTATTTACTTGTTCCTTTGTTTGTTTGTTTATATTCATACTTACTTCTGTACTTATTTGTTTTGTTTATTTGTTTGTTTTTATTCATTTATTTACTTACTTGCTAGTTCATTTATTTTATTTTATTTTAGTAAATATTTATTTATTTATTTATTTATTTATTTATTTATTTATTTATTTATTTATTTATTCATATTTGCTTATTTTTTGTTTGTTAACACTGACTGCAAAGTGTTTCTAGCACTAGCACTTTTCTTCAATTTAAAGATTTCAAATTTATCTAAATCTAATCTAAAATAATGCACAAAGGACAAAAAAGTTCTAAAAACAATTTTTGTATCTGCAAATATGTTTATTTATGTAGATAAAATAAGTGATTACAGTTCTTCAGCACCTTTTCCACGAGATATCTTCGGAAAAAGGACGTTTTGCCAAGTGACTGAAAAGGCCTTCAGAAGGTTAAAGGGTTAATCAGCGACGTCCGGCCCACCTACCAAGGCTCCGAGCAGGTAAAGGGTGTTTGTGTGTCTTTCTTCAATTTCTTCAATTCTTCAAATTGTTAATAATTAAAAACGAAGATAAGATTTATGGCGATTGTGAAATAAATTCTACAATTGCATTGTTATAAAAGTGAAAGAGGTGACCCAGGTCAAATTAAGACTGATCAGTAAGTGTTTGCATTCGTTCCTCATTACAATACAGCCCCAGGAACATCCGTCATTTGCATATGAAGCTTGACCTGCTATAAATAACACGCCAAACAAAGCGATGATGACACGTTTTCTTTCTTTTCGTGAAGAGGAGAAGAAACAGTGAAAGTTCCTTTGTGAAATGTCTGTAGGTCCTCTGTTCTCAACATCAGTCCGAGGTGTGAGAGATCATTTCATTTTTCTTTTCTTCTTTTTAAAGAAATAAACCATCATAGTCACATAGTCAGGTTAAGACAAAACATCATATGTATCATACTTATAAAAAAAAAAGTATGTTATTTATTGCATTAATTTTAGCACAATATTTTTTTTCCAACTTATTTGACGATCCTATTATAACAAGATAATAATCCCGGTTTATTTATTTCACAAACATTTAATTTTTGTGTCGTATAAACCTTTATTAAAGGCTTTGATAGGTTCCTAAACTGTAATGTATTTAATCATCCTTAAAAAAAAATGGTGATCAGTGGAATTAAGACAATCTACTTCCATGTAATTCAATTCTATTCAATTTTATTTGTACAGCGCTTTTAACAATGGACATTGTCACAAAGCAGCTTTAAAGCAGATGGAATTGATTACACACACATTTGAGATAAGTGGTTAATTCTCTCACTTGGAGTATTTTATTACTTTAAGAGCTACACAAGCTTTTCATTTGCTGCTGATCAGTTAGACAACATCTCAATTGTAAGTGAATAGCCTGGTTGGTTGGGATTTTTGTATTTTTCACACACAACAGTCTCTAGCAGTTAGACAGAATAATGTGGAAAGAAAAAACATCCAGTGAGTAGCAGTTCTGTGGGTGGAAACACCTTGTTGGTATGAGAGAGCTCAGCGGAAAACCATCAGATCTGTTTAAGCTGACAGGAAGGCTATGGTAACTCAACCACTCTTTATAACCATGATGAGCAGAAAAGCATTTCAGGAAGTAAAACATGTCCATCCTGGACGGTTCAAGCTCCACTCATCTCAGCCAAGAACAGGAATCGGAGCACAGAGATGGTTTGCCCAGATTGGGAACGGAAACTACTGATGTTTCTGTGAAGCTGTGTATTAACTAAAATTAAAAACATCCTAAAATTACAAGAAGCTTTTATTTGTCACCCACATTAGAGCAGAGTTAAATTCCTTTCTTATACATATCACAGTTAGGAAGTTGGGGTCAGAGCGCAGGGTAGGCCATGATACAGCTCCCCTGGAGCAGAAAGGGTTAAGGGCCTTGCTCAAGGGCCCAAAAGGGGTAATTTGGCCTCAAACCCCTGACCTTCTGATCAGTAACTCAGCGCTTTAACCATTAAGCCATCACTGCTCTGAAGTGTTATTGTATAAATAACTAAGAAGAGGCTCTTTTATTTAAATCAATAAAAAAATGTTAGATACAGTACACCATAATAGAGTTCCCTCCACTGAAAGGCAGCAGTTTGGAAAAGTGTACATGCTCTACAACTTGTCCGATCTGCCCTCCCACCTCCGCTGTGATTTCCTGATAAAGATAAAAAAGAAAGGAATGTAAAAAAAAAAAAAAAGTGGGTGGAAACTGGTGGATAAAATTAAACTACGTGGTGTTTATTTCTGCTACTGATTCGTTAAAATAATGCAAGAAGTTGCTCGGGTTTCTCTTCAGCCCAGAGGAGCTCTGTATATAGAATCAGTGTTTAGGAACTCAAATTAGTTTACTCATTCACGTGTCGAATCGGACGTTGGAGACAATTCATACAGCAGTTCAGCTGTAATCAAGCTGGGAGAGAAAAGTTCAAAAGCCTCAAATCAAGCTTTCAAAGAATTTTTTTTTTTCATTAGACGATTCAATCTGTATAATCAAACCGTATAAACAGAAACTTCCTCATCAGCCGAACTAGAGTGTAGACAACCCAGAGCGATCCTGGACTATAAATGAGACTACAAAGGGCTTTAGCTCTTTTTTACCCGAAACCAAAGAAATGGACTTTCTGCCTGTTTGTTTTTGCTGTTCAGCAGTGAAGGTCTTTGTCATGTCACACTCCACAGTGGTGGTTCATTTGAAGCTCATATGAAAGTAGACACTCAGAGCTTTAAGAATTTTGTAGTGTTTCAGAAGTATTTCTGTATTTATCGAGGCAACATGTTCATAGAAAAGTTCCAAATGTTTCCGTCTTCGGAGTAAATGTTGATATCAAACCCATTTCTGCTCTCTGAGATGCCCCAAGTGCTTGTCTATGTAAAATTTGCAGGCGTTATCTTCAACCACTAAAATTCTGTGTAAGGTTATCCAACAGAAAGAAACACACACGCCTCACACTGAAAGTCCTGACTCATTTTATATCAGACTTGCGGCGATAAAATAATTCATTTGTTTATACTCACTGAAAAGGTCTGATAAGTGTATTTCCATTCTTCAAGTACATCTAAATTCTCAACACACACACATACAAAAGCTGTTTTTTTCCGAAAACCCTCACATACTTTGTATGGGATAGATAGATAGATAGATAGATAGATAGATAGATAGATAGATAGATAGATAGATAGATAGATAGATAGATAGATAGATAGATAGATAGATAGATAGATAGATAGATAGATAGATAGATAGATAGATACTGTTGCTGATGTTATTACATTATTATTGAAAGCCTAATTGTTTGGAGTTCATCTAAATCTTAAAAAATAACATCATCATGTAGTTGATCATGATGCATTACTGCTTTGGGCTCTGGGGAAGGATGCTCAGGCCTAAAAATCTCCCAAAGCTCCACTGATGCTTTGAACATTTGCTTAATGTACCTAATATTTGACTTTTATTCAAATAAATACAGTTACTGATTCTAAGAGTTATTATTCATTATAGCAGACTGTCTGTTTATTTTATACTAGAAGAGTGGATTGTAAAATATATAGCTGAACCTATTACACACAGTCATAATGCACACAGTAATCTAACTGAGGAAGTGAGGATTAAAACATGCTGGGGTATGCTCTTACAGACAAATAATCAACAGGGGGATCATGTAATGCTGCATAACAACAAGCAGATCCGATTATTTTTCCATAACAATGCATCACAAGTGTTTTATTCCACACACTATAGCAACTCAATTTGTTAAAGAGCACCATGATGTTATTTGGGAGGGATGGGGTAGCTACGTTGTTCCTCCTGAGTGGAAGGTGGTGAACTCGAATCCCAGCTCCGCCAAGCTGCCCCTACTAGGCCCCTGAGCACGGCCCTTAACCATAAATTGTTCACTTGTTTAAAATGAGATATAATGTAAGTTGCTCTGGATAAGGGTGTCTGCCAAATGGCGTAAATTTGTTGGAAGAGCCTTAAAACAAGTTCCTGTTTTCACCTTGTTGTAACAGCTATAAATAGACATTCGCTTCCAAGCTTCTGTCTCTGCCTCAGTTTTTCCTTTCTCTTGAAGTTAATAAGACGAAACCGTGCAGAGTATCTGAAAATGTACAGACACCTTCATCTCTGACTTCTACACAGCACTGATACTGGAGACTCCTTCCTAAAATATAAAATATTAAAAATAGAAACCGTGGATTTGTTTCATAGTCGGAAGTGTGCTAGGAATCTTCTACCACAGTGATTTGATTACAATTCAATTCAGTTCAGTTTATTTGTATAGCGCTTTTAACATTGGACATTGCCTTAAAGCAGCTTTACAGAAATAAACATAGAAAAAATGTTAATGTTAAGTTGCTATTTATCATCTATCCCTTATAAGAAAGCCTGAGGCGACAGTGGCATATCCCTGAGATGATATGAGGAAGAAACCTTGAGAGGAACCAGGCTCAGAAGAAAACCCATCCTCATTTGGGTGACATTGGGCAGGAAATAATGTAAATGTTGATAATGTCCTTTCTTCAACATTTCATAGTCAAAACAAATTGTGTAAGAATTGTGTGATTACGGTGTTTCATTTATCAACAAGTCTTTATTTTTAGAAGAAGAAGAAGAAGAAGAAGAAGAAGAAGAAAATATATACATGTATATACATATACATTACAGCACAGTGAAATTCTTTCTTTGCATATCCCAGCTGAGGACGTCAGGGTCACAGCACAGGGTCACCATGATGCAGCCCCCTGGAGCAGAGAGGGTTAAGGGCCTTGCTCAACATCCCAGCAGTGGCAGTTTGGAGGTGCAGGGGCTGGAATCTATAACCTTCTGATCAGTAACCCAGAGTCCGTTGAACTACCACTACCTCTAATATAAACCTAGGGCCCAACGGTGGCAGCTTGGTGGTGCTGGGCTCGAACCCTGACCTGACCAAACCTGATTTGCACACCATTATGTGCAATGTGCAACAGTATGTGTGTGCAATGGACCAAACCATTGCACACACATACTCACACACTACAGACAATTTAGAGATGCCAAGCAGTCTACATGCCTTTAGACGTGGGAAGCAAACCAGAGTACCTGGAGGAAACCCCCGAAACACGGAAAGAACATGTAAACATATAAACACAGGGTGGAGGCGGGACTTGAATCCCCTAACCCTGAAGGTGTGAGGCAGACATGTGAACCACTAAGCCACCTTGAATCATAACCCCTCCCACTGCCCCCACTTACATTACAGCAATGACAGTCTTTCCTTCAGCAGTGTCTCCTTTTCTCTTATTCTGAAAAAAAAAGCATTTTACTGAAAAACCGTAACACAAGATTATTTCTGTACTGGGAAACTCTGCAAAGCACTATGACTGTTACAAAGAGCTCACATATATAAATTAATGTCTCAAAACTCACTAATTATGCATTTTACTTTCTTAAACAACAGCACAGCCTTTTAAATCCTTTTATTATTCGATTTAGATGATGTATAATGTCTGCCAAACGTTTCCTATAATAAAAGTAACACATTAGAATGAATTAAGTTAATATAAAGAAGAAGAAGAAGAAGAAGAAGGATTTATTGCTCACATGTGCTGTACATTACTGCTTTTTCTTTGCTCAGCTTGTTACAATGTTGGGGTAAGAGCGCAGGGTCAGCCATGATATGGCACCCCTAAAACACAGGGGTTAAGGGCCTTGCTCAAAAGCCCAGCAGTGGCAGCTTGGAGGTGTCGGGGCTTGAAGCTGCCACCTTCTGAGCAGCAGTCCATAGCCTTAACCGTTAAACCACAACCTCTAATAAAAATATAAATATCATTCATGTTACAGCTGGAACTATTGTCTGACCTGTTACATTAAAAAAAAAAACCTGCACACCTTTTGACCAATCAGATTCAAGAATTACAATTCAGTGTTATATTTTACACCATGAGTCATATAGAATGTTTTCCCGTTTTTAAGTGAGAGTGCTATTTCTGGAGTAATGTAGCGCTGTGGTCTCATGGATAGGAAGCCATAATCGGATTTACATACAATAGAACTAGCTGTTGTCCCAGTGACATTGACAGTGGGAGTGGACACATCGAGGACACAGAGGGGGGCCTCCATATCCTTAATAGAGCAGTGGGGGCTTACACTCTTGACCTATCCGCCCTCGGCTCCTCTGCGGCCAGTCTGGACTATAATGGCCTACGTCAGGATCAGAGCAATGGCGAGGACAGTCAGACCTGCTCCCATTTGTTGTCCAGGACACTCTTCCTTCCTGTCGTGCAGACAATAGAAAGGCTAAACATAACTCCACCTTTATCCTTCCCCACACACGACCACGCGAGACAGACCCCCTCACCCTAACACTACACACACACACACACACACACACGTGCACAAAGGAAGAAGTACTTTTACAGTGTGATGCGGTGAGAGAGGCTGATGTTGGAAGGGGAGGGCACGGCCCTGAATAGGTTTATAGAGGATGTAGGATCTATAGTTGGGAATGAAGGGACTCAATATTGTTCACAGCTCATCGGTAAAGACCACAGAGTAAAAGCCTCCTAGCCTACGCCATTGTGCTGGAGCTCTGAGAAGCTGAAGGTGTCAAATCTGACACCACCACCCTATGAGGTCCACTCCCACACGTCCCAGAGAGTGAAGAAAAAAGTCTTGATTTAACGTCTTGACAAAACCAGACGTATTGTCTCAAGTCTTTAAAAAGATATGTGAAAACTCCAACGTGCTACACGTGGCTATGTTTACTTAAACAGGTTCCTTGGAATCTTAATTCCGTTTAAAAGCTATTGGAATGTTTGACGGTTATCAAAAAAGTCTGTTTTATTTTGGCTTTATTTCCTCTCTCTATCTCTAGCTTGAAATTTAACACCACCAAATTCATACCACAAGAGTACCTTACAGATCACATATTTTTACTTGAAGAGGTTCCTTCATTTTGAATTAAACTAAACAAAAAAACCTTTTATGGTTTAGAGGCATTGAGATTTTTGATACTTGCTAATTTCCATTGGGATAATCCGATATGTGAGATGTTACAACACTGTGAAAAACAGTATGTCCTGATAACAAGCTGTTTTCTCATTATGTTAGAGCCAGATCTCTTAAAACTGGGGGTTCATGAAGTGTAGTCAAGATGTCTGCGATTTTAATCAACTTACATGAACCATCTATTACGAAAATTCTATTTAATATTGAGTACCTATATATAATATCAATAATAAATTTGGAAAATGTAAAATCAGAAGTTATAAAGCTCCTTGATGCCAATAAATGATCAAAATATTGTTCTACACATTTAAACAATGTGCAGAAAACTTAAAATAATAAAATAAAATAAAATAAAATAAATCTTTGCTGAGAATTTCATGCAATTTTCAAGCTTCAAACCAGTCGTGTTATAGGTTAGCGGGGGCACCTTAATTAGTATAGCAATGCAAACAAATAGGGGTGAAATTTCACAACATTTCAATTCATTTGTACACTTTGACACTACAGCTAGGAAATGAAGGTGTTGCCACAGAGGTAAGAGAAAACACAACAAGGCTCAACAGTCTGCAAATGTCACCTCAAGGCGAGAAGCTTGCAAAGAATTTCAAAGAATAAGCTGAATTTGCATAAGCTGAACACAGACAGCTTAAAAGGCTTCAGTTGCACCTTGGAATATACAGATACGAGTTTGCTTTCTCGATTCTCAATCAACTAGCAGTTTATTAGCCGATTAAGTGTTGCCTAGACTCTTCCTCGCTAATCTAATAAACAGAAATTGGGGGGTTCTGAGATAAAGAGCAGGCCATGGCTGGAATTTCAAGAGCAGTCATGGGATTTATCAGTGTACAAGTTGAACTCTTCATCTTGCATTTACACTTTCACACTACACAAGTCGCAAAGTTACGCAAGATTGTGGATTTGAACTTAAGCACATTTTTTCTTGCACAATTTTGGCTGAAATGAGGAGCGGCAATCCAGCAGCAATCCACTGTCTGAAAAGTTCATTATCTCTAGGAGTGAAGTTTGGATGGCTAAAGTTATAAATCAACTTAAAGTGAACAATAAGACATATGCGCTTGGTCAGCTTATCCTTCAAACCTTTTTTTTTTTTTTTTACAGGAGAAATGTTTGAGTTAAATTGATAACTTACAGTAGTGCATTTATACAAAAAAAAAAAAAAGACTAATAAAATGGCAGAGCCTGAAAAGGAAACCTAGAAACTCAGCTTTATGCAGAAACTGTAAACAGGCACAAATTTTCTAAATATAGCCCTTTATTTTTCAGTGTTCCAATGATGACTGGTCATGATATAAAAAATGTAGCTAGCTCTAACTGTAGTTCTTATCATATGAACACTAGGGCTGAGCATGCAACGTCATCATACACATAAGAGCATTAAAGACACAGTCATTTAAAGACGGAAACGCAACACCGTTTGCCGGCATTACTATTTTTTCTAAGTCAGGCGTAAGTCTGTAATTATGCTTCGTCTCTGCTGAATAGCAAGCATGGCAAACAGAAAAGCTGTGCTTCCTGTTAGTCAGCTCTTTCATTCAAACCATACAAAAGTCTGAGATTTGTGCATTTGTGTAACTTGTTCTTTGATGGGACTATTGATGGGGAGCCATTTTTACAAAAACGGTGATTGACAAAGCCGGCTGTTTTTTTTTTTTTACGAGGTGAACCAGGTGATGATATGTTAGCAATGTATAAATTACATAAATTACCCCACTTACAAAGTGAATTTCAAGTGCGTAATCATCTGACGAGACTGTCATGGGTCTGCAGGTTGGGCTAGAAAGAAATCAGCCCATGGCTCGACTTTATACCATTCTGTATATTTTTATTTACAACCTTTTAAGACACTCATGCTCTTGTTAGCATGAACGTAATAATCTATCACTTGGTGCATGTCTTTTTTAACATTAAATACACCTTTTTTCTGAAAGTAAAAGTACAGTGTACAGCGTATCTGTGTTTTCCCTAGGCGTATGACAACAAAGTCTTTGAGACAAAGTATCCTGGACAAAAAACCTCCAGCACCGTGCCACATGTGTTAGAGGTTCATCAAACCTGAGGTCAGGGGTCGGGAGGTTAGGATTCTGTTTCCTGTTTCACACAGAACATGGCTTCATCTGGGCCTAAATATCAGTCGCTCATCAAAGCCCTGACAATGGCAGCCATTCACATCTCGGCTCATTCTCGAGTCATTACCGAGCAGGCACGGAGTGAGCCTAATGATTTTCCTCTGAGTATGAGGAGATACGTGACTCAATAAGTTACACTCTGCATTCTTCAAAGATGGGAGTTAATTGAGCTGAAACACAATGATTGCCATCCATTTTTCATTTACTTTAAGAACTGATTTGTTATGCCAACAAGTTAAGTTAAGAACTACACCATGCTGGGTTTGGATTAGAAGAGAAAACCAAACATGACAATATTTCACTCAGGTCTTTATATGAATGTGCTTCAGATTATGCAAAATTTCATGCTAAAGAGTGTGCAATGAAGATATTGGAAGTGGAGATGGATGCAGAATCATAAACATGAACTATGAACATACAAGAAGATATATGCAACACACGTCAAACGCTAAACAGTGTTACTACTCAGGTGAAAAAGGACACTCGGTGAGGTCATGTGATATGCAGCAGTGGGGTCATACGATACGCTGATTTTCTGACATGAAAGTCACAACATGACAGAATTCTTGATTCAATTCAGTGTAGTCAATAATGTATTGCATTGAATGGTGTCAAGCTCTTTATTTTTTCCCACCAAGCATATTTTACCACTAATCCTTTAGTCATCACCCAAAAATCCCACACACAAGTCAGTGCGTCATACTCCTGTCCCATCTACCAACAGCTACCAATCTGGGTGGATGAAAGCTGCCGAGCTTCCCCTCAACGCAGTTATCTAATCTGCTTGTGCAATGTCACAGGGCAGCTCAACATGCTCAGAGGAGAGCACTAACTACCAGCTTCTGTATACATGAAATAACAAAAGCCTGTCATTGGCTATCATCGCACTGATCAACAAGGAACACAGGAATGCCAGTTTTTCTATCCAGAGGCAAATGGCTATAAAGGCTGCTTTCACACGATCCTATTCTTATTTCTTACTATTATGGGAAGAGGCAGTAAGGTGGGCGGAAAGTGACGGCTTTTAAAAAGCACTGCCACTTCTTTGTAGTCACAGCGGAGCGCTTCTAAAATCAGGTCATGAGTCAGAGAGCAAATTAGAAAAATAAACACGAAGGACGAAAATTAGTGCTGGCAAAAAAATCTTTTTGACTTCCCAAATAACACACACAATGCACTCACACTGTTCACTATATAGTGTAGTGTGAATTTTAGAAGGGGAGTTTCGTCTACTAATGTTTGTATATTAATCGGAAGTATAAGCCATTTCCCAATCGACACCAGATGACGTCAAATTCATGTAATGTGACACCGCTAGCTTCTGCAGAATACAGTGAATTTATTAAATGTTAAAATATAAATGCACTAATTTAAAACACAGTTGAAGATGTCTTGTCTGCAGAGCGTCTTCAGATATCTTGAGAATTTGTTCTCATCCAGTGCTAGTTCCTGGTAGCCCCGCCCCCTTTTCCTCTATGTAAGAATAACTGCGAGCATTGAGTCCAACATTCCACACTTATTTTATTCGGTTGAATAAGTGCATCCTTCAGGTTCTTGAAGTGAACGTCTTCCAGTTAGAATTGGAGTGTATAAGTACAGTATGTAATTTGGAACATGCTTCTTGTTGTTCAGTGGAGATACCAGGAGACCGAAAATATTTCATTGCTAATAGACCAACGCTGTAAAATTCTAAACTACAAAACTAAGAATACATTTATTTCATTGCTTTTTTTTTTATTTTTTTTTTTTATTAAAAAGTTAATCTAGATTAACTCTAGAAATCTAGACTGGTAAAACTGTTGTCATGGTTACAGGCTCCACCAATTATGCCAAAGTTCCAAGCAGTATAATAAAAATCTACTTGAAGATTTTTTTTCTGGTAGTAATTAGCAAGTTTTAATCCATATTCTGGTGTATTGGTTTAAAGAAATTCACTGTTTTCCAGCTTCATTGTTTATCTGCGTAAAATCAGAGAAAAGGGTCAAAGAAGTAATTGTGCTGCTCAGGAGGTATGTTTCCTCCCGTACATATGCACAAAAGGCATGTAGGCGAGTATGTGTACAATGTGCTTCCATAATTTCCGTGTCAAGTGTGACCTTTACTTGCTGCGAAACCCCGCTGCATACTGTGGTGGGTTAGGGTGTCACACGAACAACAACAAAAAATAATAGTAATAATAATTGTTAACACTGTGCAGATCCATCCAGCCAGACATAAGGCAACATGCTCAGGATCCATGTGTTACAGTGAGATTGTGCTATATAAATGATTTGGAGTGAATTAAAACTTCCTCGAAAAAAGCAATTTGTCAAGAATTACAATTGTTTTGTTTTTTAAATAGTGACACAGCATGTCTTTGTTTCTGTTTATTGATACCTGTAATGTTTTTAATTGAATTGAATTGAATTTTAATTGTATAGAGCTTTAAACAACGGAGATTATTCACAAATAAAAGTTCAAATTTTTTTATTTATTCCTAATGAGCAAGCCAGAGGCGTGAGGAAAAACTTCCAGAAACGATGTGAGAAAGAAACCTTGAGAGGAACCAGACTCAAAAGGGAACCTTCATCTTCATCTGGGTGACACCAGAGAGTGTGATTCTAAATCATTTCCTGTCTATAACTGTGCACTATATAGTCAAGTGCAATTGTGCAATGACCAGAAGCTTTAGAGCAAGTTATAAATATAAGTATCCATGTCCTGGAACAGTAAACAGTCATTTTTCTCTCATGAAATGAATAAAAATGATGCTTGTCATGTTACAGAGAATACACTAAGCTCTGTAACCTTTTCTTTTAGTGGAAAACTTAGCATTATGATTACTATGCACTGACTCT
The DNA here is from genome assembly GCF_019097595.1 of Hemibagrus wyckioides. Classification (NCBI taxonomy): domain Eukaryota; kingdom Metazoa; phylum Chordata; class Actinopteri; order Siluriformes; family Bagridae; genus Hemibagrus; species Hemibagrus wyckioides. Next base: position 6,199,871 of record NC_080719.1, read on the forward strand.
GGAGGCTCCTTCCATAAGTGTTAAATAAATGCATCCTTTCCGAAGACGCCCCGTTAATTCCGTTACTATAGAAACAATAACGGTTTGGATGGTTTGACCCTCTGATTTATATTAAAGCTGGAAGTGAGTAGTCCGTAGTCACTGCTGTTATAGAAGATATATCAATACCTTCTGACCAATCGAGATAAAGAGTACAACAGTCTTGTGGTATGATCATGTATATCGTATTTGAGCAAAAATGAGACCACAGTAAGCTATAAAGCGATTTTGTTGAGTTTTTTTTGCCTCCGAAAATATTAATATTTTAATATTTAAAATGTTTATTTGTTATGGAAAACTACTTGAATTAGCTGAATTGAAATTGCAAGCACAGGCTTCTTCTATTAAAACTCCATTGAAGACACATCTATGATAGCTGTACTCATGTTCAATGCATGTGAACTGAAGAGGACTTTGGCTGAATGTGTGTTGTGATGATGTCTTGGTCCACATCTGGAGGATCTGGAGGTTGGCTTGATTTTGCATTAATTTCTGCGATCACTAAATCTTGGAGGGACTGCATACTGTAACTTTATATATTATTCATCCATGAGGCTGAGCCTAATAATTCCACCCAGAAACTATTCATTATTAACATTTTAATAACAAGGTATGATTGTTTATGTGGATGTTTTTTGACTCCTGATTGGATGTACCATTCGTATATATTGCAGGTATATTTAGTTAACAACTGAATGAACATCACTTAAGATGTGTTAACTTCCTTTGCTGGCTTTAAAGAATGGTTGGCTTTATGAATGCTGTACTTTGTCTCGTGTGGTCTGTTAATGTTAAATAAATTCAGGAAATGATGATAAGATCATGGAAATGAAATTTGCATTCAGTTTATAACATGCAATAAACAAACAAAACAAAACAAAACAAAAAACCCTCACAGGTCAGGTGAAAGTATCTGTATTTGCACAAATTCACAAATGTTGTAGCAAGCACCTGTAGTATAGGTGGTGTTAGCTATTAGAAACGTGGACTTGATCATACTTTCTTAGTTTTGTCATAAACAAATCTCTGGGCTGGGTGTGCAATGCAATGTTTCATCTAAAAACATGGCCAGCTGCGAGTCAGTGGAGCAAGAGTTTTGCTTATTTTTTATTTTTAGTATTATTTCAGGCTAAATCTGCAACTAATGCTACTTCAAAGACAAATCTTCTTAACCATTTACAGGCGTGAGAAGGTAGTGGACGGCTTTTTTCAGGTCCATTAAAGCGGTCCTGCATACCCCTCAGGACATTCCAATCGATTATGTGAATACATACAATAGAGCAAACTTGCTCCATGCCTAGTGGGAAGGTCGTGAGCAACTAATACATTACTTTCATAAACATTAGTTCAAGCGTAGCATGCTATCTGCAGCATAAGCGGGCATAGGGGCAGGAATGTATGGGATCCATGCCTTAGCTGCATCTTGCACCTAGTCAGAGTTCCCTTTTTCTGTGTTTCGTTGCCCAGCTCCGGTTACAGTTATCCATGCTGTGTGATCTGGATCGCTGAAACCGGCTTTCGGCTTCTATGATATACCTTTACGGGAGCTCATAAAACCTGACCCTAGTGCTGCCCCAGTGCTTGTGTGAGGGCCCGTACCCATGTATGGAGCACTTCTCATCACCCTACCTCCCTAGCACCAGGAGTTCTGCTAAATTCTTCACCTTTGTACGGCCCTCATAGACATGCTGCTATACCAGAGCCCATCCTTCCGGTGCTAAGATCTGACAAGAGATCATAACAAAAGACGAGCTTTAAACACCCACAGTCTGAACTGCAGACTATACAAACACCCCGTGGCATAAATGATAACGAGTGGGGTTTCAGTAGTGAGGGAAAGGAAAGCTGTGTTGTAGTAGTGACTGCACTAGGGTCACAGAGCAGAGACAGACACACCTGCATTCCTGACCATGGTGAAGGATCTACTTAAGCTAAACCTTACTGATTGACAAAGCCATGTTAGCAGCTTCAAGGCCATCAATGTCTGAATGACATGAGAAAATCATTAATTACACAGCTTTTAGAAAAGAGCCTCACATATCCTGTACAGAAGAAATGTGAAATGGAATTATAATAATATACACTATTGTCATTGCATGTTATCACAAATCCCTTATTATTATTATCATCATTATTATGGAAAGTGAACTCATTGTAAGCGTTTTATGTCGTTTTTTTTTTTTTGTTCATCTTCACACCCCAACACACTCACCAAAGCGCACGTTCACACACATGTGTACACACAATGAAAGGGCAAAATGAAAAGGGAGTTGATTGCGTAGGTGTACTTTGGTATGAGCAGTCCCATGTGAACACACTGTGTTTGCTGGGAGGGATCAGGTAACCACACAGAGAGGAGGGTGCGACTCTTCAACCAGCCATTATTGAACAATGCAGCCGGGGATCCGCAAAAGGTCAAACAAGTGAGAACAAAAATGAGCCAGAGTCGTAACTCCTCCGAACCATGGCGTTCGGCAAAACAGCAACGCTTTCTGCCAACTTCCTGTCCGTGACACACGCTGCTCATAACAATCTAAAGTAATATGTTATTTTTGGATGCTTATTACATGTTTTGATTGTTTGCTAATGTAGTGTAGGTATTTACAGAATGGTGTTCCCTTCATCATGGACAGTGAAAGCGCATTATAAATGCATTGGATACTTCAGTACTTCAGTCTAGATTTGACTAGTACAGTCACGAGTTAATAAAAAAATGTTACACTACACTATGTTAGCACTACAACTTTTCCAACATAAAGTGTGGAGGTTTTGGATGCAAACGGTTATAGGACAAGATTCTTTGATTTGTCTTATATCATGTGCGCACTTTTCTGGCCACAAGCTTCAGGATCGTAAAAACTATAATCTGATTGGGTGTCTGAATTTCTGTGTATATGCACATTTTTATAAAAGTCTGTACCCTTAATTCCAAGAAAAAAGACAAGTGTGAACCTTTTCCGAGCGAAATATAGTCAAAAGACTCTTTAAAAGTTGTTAAAGTTGTTTTATGTGAAGCAGTTGGGGTGAGTAAGGGCCTAAAGGAAAAGGTCTGGGCTTGGTCATTTTGCATGTCAGTCAAATTGCTTCTTTCTGTGAGAGTGGGCAGATCTTGGTCATGTTTATTGACAAAACATAGAAAAGCTTGCAAGACTATTCCCAGGATTTTCAGTTATTCAGACTAGCGGCATTTAAAGACTATTTCTCATTAATGTCTCGTTACACGCAGCACGTTTATCTAATCAGTGAGTTTGTCAGAGTTTCTATTTCAAACATTTGTAGTTGTTTATTATGTTTACATATACCACATGCTCCTGGCTACACATCCCAGATTCATCTGATGAAGAATTTCGTCCTCAGCATGAACATCCAACAGCTTCTGAATTGTGTTTAGATTCCAATGCATTTCTTCCTGTTCATGCTTCACACAGCTAATGTTTTTACTCAGATTGCGTCTGCATCATTTCTGGGAAAGTGCACTGGCTTCTGTTCACACATCAGCCTTATATTTCCAGGGATTTATACTAGTCTCAGTATAGAATAATGTGAAACTATTTCAACGCTGGTTTGCATTCGCAGCTAAACCCACCTCAATTAATCCCTGCATAAAAGTGCATGTGTGAAAGAGGATATTAATTCATTCGGATTTTTTTTCAGCCTAATGACAGACATCTTTGGTGCTCAGACACACTCTAGACGTATGCCGTCTTTAGAATAAGCTCCCGACTATAGAGTGCCTTAGCGCTCTAATGATGCAATGACAAACAGCTGGCCAAGAAACAACCAAGCAGTCAAGTTTGGAAACTACTTACAGTCCCCCAGAAATGGAATCACATTAAAGTTGACATTCTGCAGTTGAACATTATAGACATGGTAACTTTCCTAATTACACACAGTCATACAACCAAATCTGTCAGTGTGCAGGGTAAAGTACACAGTGTAAATGAGTCACCATGGCAAATAGATTAGTCTTAGCACTGACTGCTGTGTTTAGTTCCTAACAGAAGGATTATTTAAAATACCATCATTCTCCCATATCCTAAAGACACGCAGAGCGCTCATTATCTGATGTACATGACCCGGATCACACCTTTTTTTAAAACACGTATCTCCTTTCCCTCTCTTCCTATGGCAACGTTTTAAAAAATCAGCAAAATTAAATATGTATTGTGATCAAGCACGGTCTGGTGCTTTGTCAGGGCAGCCATTCACGCTGAAGCTGCAGTAGGTGAATAGGCAAGCTTAGGGAGGAGCCGCTTTTCACTGTGGTTAGTTGATGAGTAATAGCCCAAAACCCGTCTTTAATTAACTTAGTTGCCTGGCTCTTTAGACTCCCACTTTAAACCTCTGATAGTATGGGAGGGTGATTTCAAGGAGGCGAAATCGTTTGACTTTAACTTTCACTTTTACTGGGCGCAGCTTTATAAGCCAGGACATATGATAAAAAAGTGCCAGCAATACACATAAGATAAATCAGTTACATATTTTGCCATTATGAGGCTAGAAAAAAAGAAGTGCGTGGGTGAAATCTGTTGATATGATAAGATTGTTTAAATATTATTTATTCCTACATTCCAAACAGCCACACCAAGCAGCGTTTCCTCCAGTCAAGTGCAAGATAGGTCAACAAAAGAGGTGAAGTCGTAAATTAGATGCCAAATTTGTGCCAATGTAATCCCATGCTGATCCAGGAAGACGCCCACATTGTGGTTATTCCTTTGGTAGACTATATCAGTGAGTTTGTGTCTCTGTGTTAACAACCCCATGCATTCTTTGGCATGACTAAGACCCCCATCCATGAATATTTTTGAAAACCTACCTTATTTTTATCCCTCTGTAATTTGGCCTGATGATTTTGGTCACTGAAACCAAAGCTCCAAGAAGAAGAAGAATTTTTAAAACTCCATTTTCACACTGGCATCATAGTGCCAACCTGTGAAAATACCAGCTGTGGGTTTGCGAGGGTTATGAATGTGGACGATCATGGCTGCTGATCAATTTGTTGTTGTTTGGTCTAATGGTAAAAACCACAGTGTAATTGTAGATTTTTGGATAAGACCCAAGTGTAACATTAGCAGTAGCACCCTCTCATCATCAGGCCACACATATGAATCTGTGTGTGTACATGGTTTTATAGTTTTATCCAAGCGTGACCATGACCAAGATAAAGCAGTTAATGAAGATATATAAGTGAATGAGCTTTTGAGCATTTGCTAAATACACATGCTCGTAACATCATTCATGAGTCATTTAGTGTAACAGTTTGTGTGAAATCGTTTTGTTGTGTGCACTGAAGAATTTCTCACTTGCATGTGGTTCGACAAGACAGCATAGAAATACTGCAGTCATATTCACAGCTACATAAATATTATCCCCTACCTAATTGGTTAGCATGCTTATGCAAACTGACATAGTGCACAGGGTCTAAGCTGCCAGTTGTGTACATACTCAAGTAAGTCAACTTTATGACATCAGATAGTTGGAGGCACAGGAAGTCAGAATGACCCTGCAGAACTAGTTGGGATGACTGCCTCGTGACCCCACACAGGGCGCTTGGCAGCGGCACTGCGGAGCATGTGGTTCTCTTTATTGTCCTGTCACATAATCAAGCTCATAGTCGAGAACCTTCAAAAGCCAAGGCAAATGTAATCAAGATCAAGAGGGAAGGCTAGACTTACCCACATGACTTTCCTGATGAAGAAGAACGGAGCTAGGATCACCAAGGAATTTGAATGCAGGAAAGATGGCATTTCATAACAGATTTCAAAATGTACAGAGGGTGCCAATTACACAGATAGCCAATTTGACCTCAGCGACATGGTCTGTGTCCATGTTGAAGCATGCCACCCAGGCAAAGAACACCACATGAGGATTTTATAGAAGTCTTTAAGAAGGACATATAAAACAACAGCGACAAAGAGAACAGAAGCATAAAAGTAAAGGGCAACATGCCTGTGGTCCTGCAACTGTCTACAACTGCATGCTTAAAATGGGACTTCTAAACAGTCATTCTGAAAGAATGTCACCCAAATTTAAAAACACTGACTCAGTTTCCCCTTGGAGGGCGTATTCCTGGCACTATCCTGGCAGATATAGACGGAGGCAGTCTCTGGATATGTTATGTTATGGGTCAGCAGGGAAAGTATGATTTATAGGACACTGTACAGTATCAGGATTACTTTGCTACTCAGAAAACAAATCAAACTTTTGCTTTTCCTAAATGATTAGCTCCAACACTAGGATTACGGGGTGTTGCTACTGGGAAGCCACCATGGCCTGAGGAGCTGAGCTGATGGGAGTGGAGGGCAAAAAGGGGCCGGTCGCTTCTTGGAGGGTTCCTGAAAAGAAAGTGGGCCCCAGTAGAGGAGAAATTCCAAGCTAGCCCATGGTGTTTGTTTCTGGGCTTTGTTGCACTGAGGCCCGGGGCAAGCAGCGTTGCGTAAGCAGGCCGCGTGGCTGCTCTGGCATGCGGGCGGCTGAATTACTGCGGCAGATGGTAGAGGCGCTCCTGTGGGGGCCCACCATGTCGTGCCAATGTTCCGGGTCGGGTGCCCCCTTTCCACCCTCCCCTGTCCCCCCAAAGCCTTGCTAACACACAAAAGCCCCAGGAAGTAAGGATGAATGCGCGGCCGGAGCGGCGTGCCGAGGCGCGGGCCACAATTGGAGCTTTCAATCAGCGAGCGCTCGTTAAAGGCGAGCCACGCTGCCGCTGCTGCCTGGCTGCTTCTGTGTACCGAGCTCACATGGGCCCTCGCACCCTTTCCTCCTTTGTCCTGGAGCGCGCCAAAGTGTGGGGCCCAATCGCCTGATTATTTAGAAACCAGTGTTGGCTGGCGGTGTTGTGCCCGTGTTGCTTTGAATTGGGCATTGTGTAGTCAAGGATCAAGCTCGTTTGCTGCTTAAGGATCCCACTCCTTTTTATAGGGCTGACTGCTTTGTGTGGGAGTGTGTGCTGGAAGCTGGAAGGTTGCTTTTACTGATCACAAGTTAAGATGTTTTTTGGCTGACGAACGCCGTGCTTTTCCAATACTGTGTAAGTGCAGAACATTGCTGCACTCGCCTCTGTAGTTCAGGCCAAAAAACAGGATAGCAATGAAAAGCGATTCCTGCTTCTCTGTATCTAAGGGGTGTACCCAATAAATCCTTTTAGGGTGACGTGTAAACTTTCAAAACATTGTAAATTTTGCTTAAAGGCTTTTTGCCATTTTTTAACCAGAGTTTTTTCTTGCAATGTCATCAGCTAGCTAGTCATCAGCTACCATTTTGGAAGGGTGAAAGGTGATGACATGCTTCCTCCAAGATACATAAACCCTACCCCCATTTTCTAGTTGCTACTTCGGTTCATAGGGTTGGTTTAGGGTGATTCGGTTTAGAGCAATTGTTAAAAATGGTTTGAATTTTTTTTTTTTTCTGAAGAGGGTGGAGTTTGTATGTGGTTGTGGTTATGTGAAAGGTACCTTTTCAGAGATGTTACATTTCAGAAGTGAGTTCTTTTACACTTAATGTGTGACTTCCTCAGACTTCTCTGTCACGCCCTTTGCTGTTTTGCGTACTTAATTAGTTCACTAAGCTAGTGGTGGTTCAAATGGTTAAGGTGAGGGCTTGTTGATCAGAAGGTCTGGGGTTGAGCCCAGCATCACCAAGCTGCCACTTTTGGGCCATTGAGCAAGGCCCTTAACTCTCTCTGCTCCAGGGGCTGACCCTGCACTCCTGAGATGACCCCAACATCCTAAAAATGGGAACCCTATGTGGAAATTTCAGGTTTGTTAAGATTCTGTGTACTGTGGCATATCTTGACCACTATTGGCTGTTGTTTAAGTCAATCAAGCACTTCAACATGACCTCACTCTGGCATACTGTTTTAGAAGGAACTGCATTAACATATGAAATCATATCACAGATCAGAAGCTATTTCAAGGGGATTTTAAGAAGTTAAGCAGATGCTATTCTAAGCCAATGCTTCTCACACAGAGAGCAGAGCCATGGATGAATTTTATATCATTAGGACATGTGTAACCTTAGACAGATGAGCTCTTTTCTCAGTTTATCAAATTTTCCTTGACCTGTTTCACTTGTATTCTGTGAGTTTTTAACATCTGCCTGTCTCTGCAAGCAAGGTATTTACTATGGCCTGTTCCAGCAAGACACACAAACAATAACTTATTGGAACGCCACACCAAGTAATCCAAGTATTTAAACACAGAGTTCTCAGGGCTTCCCCAGAAACAAGAAAAAAACAAACAAAAAAAACAAATCCAAACAGCAGCAACCCCGAACGCTCCTGGCAGCGCTTCTCCGATCCTCCCTTACTGCCTTCCTGACACATGTGAGCCTGGGTGGGGGAGGACAGTGTGAACGGACCATCATTTTTATCATGATGTTATAATGCTGTTAACTGTGTTTATGGATGACAAACAGATGTTTTTACTGAGGCCTACAAAGGGGGCCTAAAATGGCCTCCAGACAGGAACAAACATGAGGCCGCGCAACTTAAAGTGCAATATAATGGGGCTGATTTGAGATGACTGGCTTTTTTAAACAGTCATAATCCCTTTTGCAGGCTCAGAAGCTGCCCAGCTAAAAAGGCCCATTGTGATGGCGTGGAGCTTGTGGGAGTGATTTACATAGCCAAAGGAAGGTAATCAGCTAGCACCACGGCCATGGAGGAAGGGTTCAAAGAGGGTTTGATGGAAGCCCATCGAAGAAAAAGCTAACTGGATTGACAGTCAGTCCACCCCAATCAGTCCCCCACTCCAGCTCAGCACAGAGCACAGGGCCAGGGGTCATATTTTAATAGGGAAAAGGGGAAACAGGCTCAGTTTAGCAAACTTTGTTCGCATTGTATTTTTAGCTTCAGCGTGCTGGCAGTGTGTGCACTGAACAATCTGAACAAGCTGTAAGTCATGAGCTCCTCCAGGCATGCAGAGCCTACAGTTCGTAACCCAGACAGCACCAAAGGAACTCACAGATCCCTCAGTTACTAGACTAGTTATACAATTATGCACTGAAAGCAACCCAAAACAACCAAAGTGTATGAAGATGCAGAAGCTGAATTTCTTGTTTGTCTTGATGTTGTCCAAACCAGCCCTTTCAGGCACCAATCAAATGGCTCCACGAGTGATCCTTGTGCTGCCTATCAGAAATATCGTGATTATAAGGAGAGAACACTTGAGTGCCACCACAAAGTCATAATTACAACTTGGGAACTCATATTTTTCTATGGGCACCAACTTTCCAAATAGGGGGCGTGCTAATAACAAGAAGTCATGACAGCCACCAACATGGATGTAATGTTTACAGCAGACGGGAAGATTCTGTTCAGTTCTTTATTTTCTTTAAGGAAGGCAAAATAAACTCGTGTAATTGATGATACAAAAACATAAATACAAAACAAAAGGCACATCGTCCGTTCTTCCGACCAAAACCACTTGAATACCTACCACATCGTAATCACCACCTCCGAACATGTATGCATGAACTTCCTGTGAAAGACTTAAAGGCAGCATTGGTCCATTCGTCTCTTTCTTTAGCCTTAGGACATGAGGAGGATTGCAGCATTTATGATCATACTCTGCAAAAGGGAAGGGCGTTTTAGGGTTTTACTGCAACCACTTTATGACAAATGTGCTCACTACCATCATAACCACAAGTCACTCATTGCTGAGAGGACAGATAGCGGTCCTTCAGATGAATGATTCACACATCAAAGCTGTGAGAACCACCCCCATCTGTGATCTACTTCATTATACCCCTCATTTAGTTATGATAGGCAGGGTGCTTCCGATCGGGTTGTATCAAACAGCAGCCGGCTGGATTGCTTTGAGTTTAATGATGGGAAAGGAAATAGTACAGAGAGATGGATCAACAGGTCGAGTTCAGATCAGTTTAACAGGGTTAGACTTAAGTAGCATGCAAATGGGGACAAAGGGATTTGGGCCAGAAATGTCCACTCTGTCTTAAGAACTTTTTTTATTGAGTTGAACAGAAAAATAATGGCTAAAATTCAGACTTCAGTCTTTTAAATATGTCGACAACACAATTTTTCACTTATTGAATTCTTGATTCCGATTATAACTGATATGGAAAGAGACTCCACTGTCAGCACTTTGGAAAAGTCAGCGGTATAGCTGTAACTACTGACATAGAAAAGTTTTCAGGATGTTGTGCCTCGGAGTTTCTCTGAAATATGACAGGCTATGATTTTTGTCTTATTAATTACAAGAAAGGAAAACAACAGATATTGATATGGGAAGGGCTATTTATAGTTCATAATATAAAAGATAACAGGAAATTGCTTTTCTGAATGATTTTTCTTTCTTGAATGATGTGGCAAGTAAATAAATGAGATAAAATGTAGGATGTGGTTCTCTATAATATAATACAATTTCTGTTGTAAAAGATGAATAAAAAACATCGGGTCATTCTGTTATAGGAAAATAATCGCCTTGGGGTGTTAACAGTAACTCCACTTTATAGTGTGCTGCATCCATTGATTATTTTATGACTGCATTGTGTTTTATTCTGTACATAAACATCTCTAGTAGTCTCTCTGGTAATGACATCACCACTTTTACTTTTTAAGATCCCCATTTTGGGAGATTTATGCGGAATACAAATGTGAACACGCTCCTACTGACAAAGAAACTGTCAAAGAGTGTCCAGAATTTTCTTTTAAAGCATGGGACAGATACATGTGCACACACCTCACAGTCACACACACATAAAGACACACGCGGTCTCCATGCAGCTGTCGGACTTCACAAAGCCCAGCCTGTTAAGCTAGGAACAGCCAGCTGGACACAGCACACCCACTATTCGCTCTCCAAAACAAAACTGTACCCCCCTCACAGTGCCCCCTACCACCCTTACACTAATTATCGCATGCCAAGGCATTTGCCAAGCAGGCAGCTGTCGGCATGGGTGGCAGAGAGTGGACAAGAGGGGGACTGGGACAAGAAGGAGTGAGAGAAAAAGAGTGAGCAATGCTACCCTGTAGTGAAACTCAGAGAAAATCAGAGAAAGTGACCACCGGTTCCTCAGCAGTCCCAGGACATGTGCCTAGGCATAGCGCCATCATAATAGATGATCATGTATGTGTGGCCGAGACATAGCTCGACCCCATCCTCTCCAGGGGCTATCAGTCCACATTAGGTGTAATTGGGAGTTGGGGCCGCACAAAATCAAAGAGACTTGTCGGCTCATTGGGACAGTCGCATTGATATAGCAGGAACAGATCAGATGTGGGCCGTACAGAAATGAAGATGTTCATCAGTGTGTCTTCCTGGCTAAAAAACTTGATTAGAATGTCTAGCTGGTATAAAAGTCTGAAGATAAAAGGCTAGATATCTTGTAGTTTGGAAAGAAAAAAAACCCTGAAGTACCTTATCTTTCTTTCTACAGGCAAATTCTTCTCCACCCTCCTCTCGTTACCCTGCTCCCCCTGGTGCAATCGTACAGAAAAAGGGGACGTTATCAGATGCTGGAGGCTGAGGGTGGATCCAGCTGCTTCTCAGTGTGGATGTGGATTTCTGTGTGTATGTGTGTGTGTGTGTAAACCCAGCTGCTCAACAGCACAGTCAGACTCGCTGGCATCCCTGTGTCTGTGTTGAGCAGCAATGCCGGGGGCAGCTATCTGGGTGGCAAGGCCTGCTGGCTGGCATATGGGTTCCATGGGGAGCCTGTGGGCCAGTCAGACTGCGTGAAGCAGATGTTGGGGAAGTCAGGGAGGAAAAACAAGGTTTTGCGGCAGGTAAAGTGTAACCGAAACACCCCCCACCCCCATTCCATGTCATTTGTGGAGAGCCAAATTAGTGGAAGATTGAGCCACGAATTAGTGGCTATTTGATCACAACAAAATTACGGAGAGACAAAACAATGCAATCAGTCATAACACAGGTCAGTGGAATCACGTTACACAAATAACAAGCGGTAATATGTGTTGCACAAATGACACACTGTAAACAGACAAGAAAGCCTGCCAGGAAGGCGCTTTGAAGCTTTCAGAGGGCTTACCAACCCCACCACCACCACCACCACCACCCCCCAGTAAATTGTCTCAAATGAGCCCTCTATGATTTATTACATTCAGTGCTCTCAAATTTGTCTGGATATAAATAAAGGCTTAATATACAATCGTGGATGGATATCTACCTGTGTGCTCAGTGGAATGTAAACACCTTTTTGCCTTAAAGCCTCTTCATGTTGCTTCATGTTGCTTCAATCCCACGCTCAACCGCTCCTGTCCCAAACACGTGGAGCAGCACCGGGAGGTAAAAAACAGTACAGAACAGCTGATTCTCTGTAGGCCTCGTTGACCATGAGGTTCAAAAGCAAGGTCTAGTGGTCTACAGAAGGATTTCAGAGGCTTGCATATGCAGCCCCTAAATATTTAGACAATGGCCTCTATAATTGGAGCAGCCGAAGAGGGGGACAGGGCAATAGTGAATTAAAAAGCAATTAGAAAGAAGCCTCCTACATCACTGCGTGTGTGTTTGTATGTGTGTATATCGATAGGGGTGGCAGTCAAAGCTGATCTTTTGATGATTAGTGTTGCAGAGTGGGATGAGGAAACAGTGTGGTCAGAGAGACACCATCAGATAAATTAGAAATCTGTGCCAAAAAAGGTCTTTACCACAGCTCTATATACACACTGTAAAAGCTAATTAACCCACTTCCAACGGGCTGATCTCTCTCTCTCTCTCTCTCTCTCTCTCTCTGGATTTTTCCTCTGAACTTTGGATTATCTTCAGGATCTCAAAAACAAACCTAAAAAAAAACCAACTTGTCTTTGCTTAGACTCCAGCATTAGTGCATTTCCACCTAGTGATATCTTTAAGCTCTCAATCATCAGCCTCATGCCACGCAGGATGCTGCAAAAGTCTAAATAGCCTAGCTCCTTCGCCTTCCTTCCTCCAGTGAAAGTAGCTCTCTCTTTTTCTCTTGCACTCACATTGTGAATGCACATCTGTCCCAGGAAGCAGATCGGCTGCAGCATGAGCTACGACAGAGAGAGAGAGAGAGAAAAAGAAAGCTGTCATGAGAAGACCTTCATGACTATTGTTTATTCTGCAGTGTCTCTGAACATGTCCTTGTCTCTAAATTAAGGTCTGCATCTGTCTTGCTTCCTTTTTGATATGTGCTGTGAGAGGAAACAAGCAGTGTACTTCCTTTTAATGCTGTTCTGTCACGGAGCAAGGACGTGGCATACTGTTTAATGAGTTTAACTGTTTAACTGTAAGAAATGTTTTTTGTGTGTATGCAGCAACAGCAATACACTTTACTGACAATCTGACCGACTATTATAATTCTCACCAGTTGATGATAAGTGACGATGGAATCAGGTGTGATGCCTGAAAGAGAAAGAAGAATTAGGAACCACTACCAATCAGAAAATGACAGGATTGCGCTATGAAACTGAATCAGAAATCTTCATCACCCTGTCACTTTATTTGCTTAGGTTTATTAACTGTCATCTAGCATAACTGGGAACATAACTACAGAAAAGCAAATAAATTTCAGACAATCAATACAATAGCTGAAAATAATTTTATACATTTACTATAACTAATTATTTTTTGTTCATTCATTAGAATTACTTTTTTGCTTTCTTTCCAAAAGTCAAAAACACAGAGGAATCGAACCCCTAACCCTAAAAATGTGAGGTTAATGTGCTAAGCACTAAGCCACTATGCAACTCCTCTAATAAGGTGTACAATTTATTGATGTAAACTGACAATACTAGGAACTAATTAGGACTAGACTGATAGAATCAGGTCATAGGGCATGACAAGATGCCTTGAAGAGTTTATGTAGTCCATCAGGACAGCAGTTTGTTAAATGTTTTGTAGATTGTAACGTCAGAGAGACCGACCATTATTATAGATCCATCTGCCAAAAAAAAACAAAAACAGAAACAAAAAACCCCCAAATACTCCAAGAACAGAAGAAAGATCCACAGCCTCCACCCCCCTGCCCGGGAAACATGCTTTCACTCGTCTTGTGGAATGCACTTTTCATAGATTTGCATGTTTTGCATAAAATTTGAATGCTGACTCTCACTTTCCTTGTTATTGTATAACTGCGTTAACATGAACAGGGGGAAAAAAGACATTCAGTCAGACAGCTCTCTATGCACCTGATTCAACTGTCTACAAAAGAAAGTCAAACAGATCTACAGATTAGACGACTGGCTTGGGCAAGTTATCCAGACTTCAGTGTAGACAGCTTCTCTGTGATCTATTCATTCCCTTTAGGCTGTAACTGTATGGAGTTCTCTGCAGCTTAAACAAATGAACTCGGAGCTCAGGCAAAAAAGGGAAAGGACAGTTCCCCTTTGAAAAGGCGCTGAAGCAAACAGAGCATCCATCACCTTCCTATCCAGGCCCATTTTCCAATGACTCAACCCCGGCTCAGTTCTGTAGGCACTTCTAAACAAAGCAACTTTTCACACGTTAACAAGATGCTTTTAAGACATCATGTGGGTTTGGCTAGCTAACAGGCCACACGGCGAAACTGCTGAGAGCAAGCGATGATTCAACAGCCACAGCAAATGAGTGCAGTATATACATTAAAGTATTTATCCTTGTAAAGTGTCATTCAGTGACGGAGACCAGCGCTTCGAAAATCCTGGAGGTAGATTTTAACGTAAACACTATCCTCCCAATGTCTCCATGTTCCATCAGGCCTCTTCGGTATCAAAGTCGGAAAAGGCTTTGAGAAATGGCCAGAGAGTGATAAATGGGTGTCTTTATTGAACGTGCAGGTAAATATTTAGCAGTTGGGGACAAAAATCAAAAGGAGGGCAGGGGAAATAGAAAAAGACACATGAAGGAGAGAACTTTGTGAAAAGAGAAGAACCGTGTGGCATACAAAACACACATTGTTCACTGCTCTACTCTTGAACTTTCAGGTGCCATAGAAGTACGGTGATTTGAAAGTACACAACAAAAAAAAAAAATAGCAAAAGTGCAATTTCTGAGACGTGACTGCAAGAAAACTGCAAAAACACAACCAAAAACATGTCAACAAATTCAGAAACCGGACAGCAGGTCAGAAAACACAAGTGCAAAGCCAAAAGCATGAGTGAAAACCCCGAAACACAAAATTTTGCAACAGGACAACAAACCCAAGAACAAAAAATCTCAAAAACACAACATCCCATTTAGAAGCATGACATCAAAGACATGAAAAAGCATGAAGCAAATCAGAAACCCAAAAACATAACAAACAAATTCTGAAGCATGACAGCAAATTTGGAAACACAATCGCAAAATTTAAAAAAAATAAATAAATAACCAAAACAAAAATTTTCAATGTCAACAACCCCCAAAACACACAAAAACATAACACCAAGTTCATAAATCAGACGGCATATCAGATATGAAATACAACTGCAAAACCCAAAGCATGAGTAAAAACCTCAAAACATAAAAGCAAATATTGCAACATCGCAACCCAGAAACACAACAACCTAAAACAAATTTAGGAAGAATTAAGAAACACAACAGCAAAATCAAAAGCATGACAGCAAACCAGAAAATGTGGCTCAAACACACAACATCAATATAAAAAAAAAACATGAAGAAAATCAGAAAATAAAACAGCAAAACCTAAAACATAAAGATCGGGGATTCGAGCCCCAGCACCGCCAAGTTGCCACTGTTGGGCCCTTGAGCAAGGCCCTTAACCCTCTCTGCTCCAGGGGCGCTGTTTCATGGCTGACTCTGCGCTCTGACCCCAACCTCCAAGGCTGGGATATGCGAAGAAAGAATTTCACTGTGCTGTAATGTATATGTGACAAATAAAGGCTATTTCTAACACATTCAGAAGCACGACAGCTAGTTCAGAAAACACAACAGCAAATCAGAACGTGCGACAACAAACCCAGAAACACAACAACAAATTCCGAAGTGTGATACACAAATCCGCAATCGAAAACAAATAGCAAATTCATATCCAAAACAAACAAACCAAAAAATCCAGAAAAAAACAAAAACACAACAACAAAAGTGTAACAATATATTCAGATACACAAAAGCAAAATTTGGAAATAACAACAACCCCAAAACACACACACACACAAAACCTAACATCAAGTTAAATGATGTTAATGTTGCAACATGACACCCAGAAACACAACAACCTAAAACAAATTTAGAAACAAGACGACAAATCAGTAAACATAACACCTTAAGAAGCATAAATCGAAAGCATGACAGCAAATCAGAAATCACTACAGCAAAAGTCCATAAACACAACAGGAAATTTGTCAACATGACAAAAAAAACAATAACAACAACCGAAAACATCAGCAAGTTATAAAATGTGACAGCAAACTCAAACACACAACAACATTTAGAAACACTGCAGCAAATTTAAAAACACAACAGAACAGGTGACAACAAAACCATAAACAGAACAGCAAAGTTAGAAATAGACATAGCCTTTATTTGTCACATATACACTACCAGTCACAAAGACAAAGAGGTCAGGTGTTCTGGAATAGTTCTTTCAAGAACAGTATTGTCAAGTGCATTTGCAAAACCCATCAAGCACCATGATGAAACTGGCTCACATGAAGACCATCCCAGGAAAGCAAGACCAAAACTGACCTCTGCTGCAGAGGAGAAGTTCATTTAGAGTGACCAGTCTTAGAAATCACCAATTAACAGCACCTCAGATTAGAAGCGTTATGAAGGCTTTACAGAGCATCAGTAGCAGACATATCTCAATATCAACTGTTCAAACGACATTATTGTGTATTTCGGCCGCCTTCAGCATTGTTTTACAATGTAGAAAGAAAAAATCAGGAAAGACAGCTGTTTTCAGACATTGACTGTGTAGCTAATCAGATAAATGACAAACTGAGTCATCATCTATTTGATATCTTAAATAAGCATTAGAAAAAACTAGACTAGCCTGTTTCTCTGCTGTATCTTGTCATAATAACCCCTCTGTCTCTACCTGGGTTTTAGTCTGAAGCCCTGATCTATGTGTACTTGTATGAGAGTATGTATTTGATGGACTACACGTCTATAAGACGTTCAGGATAAGTGCAAAAACCCTAGGTACTTTTCAGGTACTTTCCACAACTATTCAGATATTTGTTACAAAATATAGGAAGTAAATTCATAATATGTTTTGTGTCATGTGATGAACCAGCATCCCATCCAGGATGTATTCCTGCCCTGCATTTTGAAGATCTTGACTGGTCCCACCCTCCCTCAGGGTAAGAGGTAGGTATACATCAAGAGTCTTTTCTGTTCTGGCACCGAGGTGGTGGAATAAACTTCAGAGTCTCTGGATGTCTTCCAATGACGGGTGAAGACCTACGTCTTTCTGAAACACTTAAACTAGCCCTTATTTTTAACTGTTTGTTTTATGTACTTAAATTAAAAGTCTGTGACCCAGTGAACCAGTGTTGATATATTCATTGATTCATTGCACTTTTGCTCGTTGCTCTGAATAAGGGCATCTGTCAAATGCCAGAAATGTAAATGTAAATGTAAATGGACGCTCTGGATTAAGGCACTGCTAACAAAACTTCCTTTCTTTCCTCAGAGTTTTCTCCCTAATTTAATTTCGACCAACACCTACCCACCATTTAGGTCGCTAAAATTGTTCCCAAAATTGTTCCACTTACAATCAACAACTCCCTCTAACTACCCAAATAAACAGCCTATACCTTTAACTTACTGGTTGACCAACAGATAACCACGTGTTCAAGTCCTCAGTGTTGAAATTTTAGGAGGTGGTGAGTCATAATCACGACATCAGGAGCATTGCTTTGGTTGGAACAAGTTGAAGGTGTGCCTTCAAGTCTACTTCCAGAAAATTACATAACAGAAATTAAAGTCTGAGATAATTAAATTTCATCAAATTGAACGACAACTACAGACCTTGTTCCCATCCATTAATTCCATCACGAGGATTCCATCCTTAGAGATCAAATGACTAAATTACAAATTAATCCCACTCGCAATTACTCATAATATTTTGTATCTCATAAATACAATCTTTCCGACATGACCAAACATTGAACGCGTTGTCTGTGAATGAATCAACAGTTTAAAATGGTGAAACAGTCAGTGGTGCAGCATATAGTGTTGGTGTATCCACCTGTGGTAGCTTAGTGGTTAAGGTGCTGGACTACCCATCAGAAGATCAAGTGCTGGGCCCCTGAGCAAGGCCCTTAACCCTCATTTGCTCAGTTGATATATAAAATTAGCTAAACTGTAAATTACTAGCAAATACAAGAAATTTAAATAGTTCCAGCAGGGTTTCAATCCTCAACTCAACAAATGTTACATGTTCTTTTCAATTCTGTGTAAGGTTCCTCCATATTCCTTCCATCTCCTAAAGCATGCTGGGAGAAAAAATGCCATTCTAAATCGACAGGAAGTGGGTTGTGTCATGCAATGAAGCTGCTTCCAATCCAGGGTGTGTTCCTGCCTTGGACTTAGATAGGCTCCGGGTCCACCGTACTCCTGACACAAGATCTGTGAGCGATATGGATTAAGGCCCTGCTAACAAGAAATTCATTTATCCTTCCCAAAGTTCTTCCTAATTTAGTTGTTACCAACTCTTACCCACCAGTTAGGAATGTTCTTTATTACAACAGCCACCAAATAAAAAGGATGCTTCCATTGAGACACTTGAAGCCAGCCAAAAGCCATCTTATCGAAGTGCTGCTCATGCTACATCTTGGATGGCATAAAACACTCAGAGGTAAGTGCTATACATCTAGTTTTGTAGCCAATCCCTTACAGATGCCTATAATTTGCCAGTTTTGCAGTGTCTGAAAGGGGAAAGAATACACCATCGCTCCCAAACAGAGAGCCTGGCATGGCTTTTTCACCACTTATGGCTTTCTGAATGAGGACCTAACAAGAAATTGGTAGCAAACAGAAATAAAACACAATTTTAATCACAAAAAATCACTAGCAAATGTTGGAGACAAGCAATAATAAGAACCAAAGCAATCACAGTCCTGCCATCTTCTTTTCCACTGGCTCTCAAGCATAAGTCTCATGAAGACAAAAGCAACTTTTACAGAAAACAAATGCATGGTTTTCACAGTTCTCACCCTTTCCCCTTCAGTGAATCACTTTTCCCAGACAGATTTTATGCTTTGGCTACAAAAAAACAGCAGAAAAACATAGTTTTCAGTATCATATCTGCATCATCATCTTAAAGAGCTAATCTGTAGTTGTTGGCACCACTGGAATAAAAAAAGAAAGGAAAAAAAACTTCAGGGTTGTGAGAAAAAATCCTTTTCTGGTCAGCACCCAATCTGATCTGCCCTAATGGAATAGAGAGGTGACACATTTTAGCAGCATGGAAATATCCCAGGAATGTTTCTATTCCTCTTTCACTGGCACTGCTCTTTAAACATTTTTCATCTGACCTCAAATAGCACAATCCCCCCATCATAGCCGGGTTCAGAAAGATGAAAGCCTCACTCTTCAGAGCCGTATTAAAGAAACATTGTAAATCAAAAATCCTGTGCATAAGTTAGTCACGGGATGCCATGACTAGAGGAAACCTGAGAAAGTGTGTGAAAGTTTGTGAAAGTGTGTGTCTAGACCCGGGGACGTCAACTGGCAAAGCATGCTAAGGATTTTAGTGGCTCAAACCGAGCATTTTGTAGCATACTGTAACAGACCTGAGGATAAAAAAATCAGTGACTTCAGTTTTATTTAACAAAAAATGTTTTGCAATTATCCAATAACATGCGTTCATGCAAATTAGGTAGCTGAAGTCAAGCCAAGTCAAGAAGCTTTTATTGTCATTTCAACCATAAATAGCTGACACAGTACTTAGTGAAATGAGACAGGACCCTGGTGCTGCATAAAAGAACATAATAACATAGAGCAACAAAACAACACAGGAGGTAGCTCATTGGATCCAGAAACTAAGTACAAGCCTGCAAACAGACATTTCAGACAATTTCATAAATCTGGTCTGACTTTTTTGTTTAAAAAGCACATTGTTTAAACACAGCTTGACGAAGGACTACATGTTTATTCACTTTGCGGGATAACGTGAAGCGAAACAAAAATAACCACTTCGAATTGTCTTATTTAGAGCCATGAACTAATTAGTATTAAGCATTAAAAGCAAACTGGAGTCACTGGTCAGTGGAGTCAGTTGCTTCCAGATTTGATTGTAATAAGATCGAACACCAAACCCAGAATACTAATAAAACTACCAGACACACGTCAGTCCCACGCTTCTCACTGATGAGTTACACATGAGTTACCACTGTGATGGAAACGTGGAACTCTTATGCGAGTGGGCGTGAGAAGAACAGTCGCATGTCACCTGGACAATCGTTTTGTCAATATTAGGCCCTGATCTTCACAGTGTCAGTTACATATTTCCCAGTAAGGTTGGTGTTTGCTTTAATTTTAACTTTAGGGATGGTTGCCTCCCTGCACAAATGGAGGAAATGAGCTCTGCTTTACTGCACATCCCACTCAGCTTCTGCTACAGTGGACAGCAGGTGACTGTTAGGGCTGAGAAACTGACTCAGGAACAGTGTTACTGTGCAGCTAAGCAAATGTGATAAAGGAATGTGGCCTGGGCAGTGACCTGCATGCCTCGACTGCTTTAGCACGAATGAATGAAGAAACAGATGCGTTAAACTGAGACTTAAGATGAAGTGAAGTTAGTCAGGAGTGGACAAATCACTGGGATGACTACCCAGGCAAAGTCTGAGCTGGTGGGCAACAGGTTCAACAACCTGAGGAAGAAAACATCGTTTTTTATGACTTTCACAACACAAAGATTTTAATTTGGTGTGCTTCTTCTAACTGTAACATATGACAACATGCAGTCTGAGTGATGGGTTGGATTCTTACATGCTAGACTGTTTGATTGACACTGAGTTTGTTCAAGATCAATAACACACAGGTGCATGAAAATACTGAGGAAATCAGGCATTGTCATTAAACTCTCCTGAGAGCAAATAAGGACTTGAATAGCAGCACATAGCAGACAGCTAAGATAATAATGGGATAAAAGTTGGTTTCTCTTATCCTAGGTTCAAAGTGACAAGTAGTTCATTACCGTATTTTGTAGTTTGTCTCCTTCGGCTGGTAGCTACTGCTACCGCTACTGTTTCGTTTTATATTTATTTATTTAGTCAAAATGTTTAACCTATAATCAACTACTTAACCACAAACAGTGTGGGGTTTTTTTTTTGCTTGCTTGTTTGTATGTTTTTTATTTATAACAACAAAAAAGTTCTTGCCAACTGTACTAGCGACACAGCAAAGAAAGCTAACTGTGCTAGCTATAAAGCAAAGAAACCTAAATTTCCTAGCTCTACAGCAAAGAAAGCTAACTGTGCTAGCTATAAAGCAAAGAAACCTAAATTTCCTAGCTCTACAGCAAAGAAAGCTAACTGTGCTAGCTCTAAAGCAAAGAAACCTAAATTTCCTAGCTCTACAGCAAAGAAAGCTAACTGTACCAGCTGCACAGCAAAGAAAGCTAACTGTACATGCTTCACAGCAAAGAAAGCTAATTGTGCTAGCTATAAAGCAAAGAAACCTAAATTTCCTAGCTCTACAGCAAAGAAAGCTAACTGTACTAGCTTCACAGCAAAGAAAGCTGACTGTTCTACCTATGCAAATTTACCAGACACAAAAACAAGCTTTATTTCTTCTCCATATTGTCTCTATAAGCATTTAAGAAGAGATTGTACACGACATGATTAAATAAAAACCCAGTTACGTATTTTTCTCTTTTCATTTTTTTGCAAACTGAACAGGAACTAATTGCAGGAACAAATGTTGCATGTAGGGAACAAAAAGAAAACATCAGACCATGTGTCCTATATGATTGGTCAGAAGAATTATTTGAGCCAAACATTTTGATTTGTTATACCGTGCCATACCTGAGTTTGCACAGAACTGATGAAATTTCACTGAAACGGAGGCACTTTCTTTCTTGCTAGCATGGACACTGGAATAATTGTTATTAATAGACTTAACTAGCTGACTAGTTCACCATATTACATTATGTTAGCAACCACAACAAGGGCTTGGACACCACACTGGAGCTTCCACTCTCCTGGTAGGCTAATTAACAAATATCTTATTTGTCCACCCCTGTTAGTGAATAGCATGCTGTTGGAGAAAGTGTGTATTTGCCTCCATGACTCTCACACAATCCTGAGAAGGTAGGGCCTTAGAACTTCGATACAAGTTTGCTTAAATTATAGGCTTGTGTGTAGGGCTGAGTCAAGCTGTCATCCTCACAGGATGAGAGATTTACTGTCAGTAATGTCTGCCCAAGGTCTTTTGTTTTAAATTACCTGGGATATCCGGCTCGCCGTCCGTCATCTTTTTTTCCCCTCTATCTCTAAGCCCTTTCATGAGCTTCTCTGCAGATGTAGCGTGTTCACTAACCTGTGTTACCGTGTCTGTCGTTCTCACACTCATTCAAACGCTTACCCCGAGCTCCACTGTGAACTATGTCTCGATAAATCACGTTGCAAGCTGTCATACGTTTATTGTATCTACAAAGCGTGCTGACTCTCTCCAGATGCCTAATTGACAATGCCTTCTTTATTCAGCCCTGATGCTTAAGGCTGTGTACTGTTTTCTTCCTCTCACATCCACTAAAGCTATTCAATTTCCTCAACACAAACAGTCTGCCTCTTATACTAGCCATGTTCATGTGGACAATTAGCATTCCCTCTCCAGCCTATTGTAGTTTTTAAAAACACCAAATCCTAATTACTATTATTGCAACCAGCATCACGTACCACGTTCTGTAGTAAATGAAGCATTTAGAAAGCGCATAAAATTACAAAGGCCACAGTGTTTCCTTGAGAAAAAAACAAAACAAAACAAAAACGTTCAGGCCACAGGATAGGGAGGCATCCTCCAAACACTAAAACAGGATTTAAGATAAGACAGAGAACCCTAAATGACCTAACCCTTTCATTCATTCACAAAACCGGATGGGTAGAAACCATTTGTGGAGGCTTTCTGATTTTTTTTCCCCCCTCTCCTTCTCCTTCTCCTTCTCATTCTCTCCCTGAGCATGACTCCCCCCTTTGCCTCTCCCTGCAGGTTGATTTTGTCAGCATGTCTGTCGTTGGTTCCCACTTATGGTTTCATGTGATTTCCTATCAAGTCCTAATGACATTACGCTATTTTTATCAGTAGCTGCCTGCCTATTGTCCCTTCTAACCTCAAGCCTCCATTGCAGAACTGAACCCAGTTCAGTAGTTTATCCTGAACTTGCAGAAGTAAAACCGGTCAGCTGACAGCTCTCAGCTTGTCTGCGGTGTAGCGATCACGAATTAATATTAGTGTTAATATTAGCAGGATAAACTAGGACTTGCACACAACCTGGTGAAATAATTTCAAATGATATAAAGTTCTGAAATGGAATAACTAGCAACACAACAAACGCTATCAGTGACATGCGGAATGTTGCTTTGCTCTTGAGTCACACAGGATGCAGTTACATCAAACTTCTTATTACCAACTGAAGGCACAAATAGCATCTACGTTTTTATCTACACAACCAGCAAGCAATAAGAAGCTATTTGGAATCAAGGTAAATGTTTTCTAAACCCTTTTTTCCCCGGGAGTGGCCTGCCCAATGGCAAAGCAACCGTGTTTCAACTTGTCACTCTACCGACTTGAGTCAAGTGTATCGCACCAATGTAAACTGCTCGCTAGAAATAAATCCCACAGACAAGAGCTTTGAAAAAGGGCACCAGAGTGAATGACTGTGATATTTACTGTTTGAGTCATGCCTGGGTGGTTTCAGAGCCTGTGGAATTTACTTGCAATTCTCAGTGTAATTGGATCTAAACACACATTTCACCTTTTCACACATTTCGCTAGCTTCAGGTGCAGCCTGCAAGTTATTACACTGCAAACCATAAATATATAGAAGTTGCAGCAAGGTTCATACGAGTCATTCTTAACCATCCGTGTAGTTATAATCCATGTTGTCAGCCATTTATTGGTCAAAAAATGGACAGAGCAAGCCTTTTTTTTAAGTTAAACACATTTACATTTCTAGCATTTGGCAGACACCCTTTTCTAGAGCAACTTATGTTTTTTTTATCTTTTTTCAATAAAAAAAAAAACAACAACTGAGCAATTGAGGGCTAAGGGCCTTGCTCAGGGGCCCAGCAGTGGCAGCTTAGTGGATCTGGGATTCAAACTCACAACCTTCAGTCCAACCACTAAGATCCCCACATCCCCACACATAATGATGACATGAATAATCAATACAAATGTAACCATTTAGAGAACAGGCTTCATAAACTTTAATAGTCAAATAACTTTTATAGCCACTCACTCACAGATTTATTTTATGAACATAAAACAACTATTCAAATATTCAAACGCCCACTAATTACATTTCTGCAAACAATCTATTAAAACCAGAAGGATTTTTATTCCTGGACTTATTATCCATATTGGTCCAACATTATTTATCATCTTGTTTTTCAATGAAGCTTGGATTAAACCCATTCAACAAGTAACTATAAGAACATAATCAGACATATAACTGCTTTGGCAAAGGTGGGTTGAAAACAACCCCAGATTGTGAACCAATGACAATCACAATACAAGTTTGTGCCTCAATATGGGAAAAAGAGAAGAAATAAGTTAAAAAGGCAATAGCCCTCATGTATGTCTTAACCACTGTAGGAAGTGAAGCAATAGGGTGGTTCTTTGAGAAAGTTAATAGTCATTCATATCGTATCCTGCAATTTTGCAGTCTAGCAAAACGGATCCATGAGAATAAAGTCAGCAAATAGGTTGAAAACACTTCTCCAAAGGAAAAAGCTACAACAAACAGACAATGTGAACAACTTTAAAAAGACATGAATCACTGAAATGATCCACTGGGCCATAACTAGCTTTGCAGGCAATGAAGTCAAAACAAAAGTCTACATGCACACTTTCTTATTAAATACTTCATGCAACATGTTTTTATAAGTTTGTTCAATGAACAATTTCTAATTACAGTAGCTAGATCAAATACTATTACTTATAAAGATTTCGACTCTATTGTTATTTATTGTTCTTCGTTTGTTGTGACATTTTGGAAGAATAAGCAAGGAAATGTAAAGACAATTATGTGTAGTGATATGTCTTCCATTGTGAAGTTGAAAAAATGTCAATAAGCTGATAATATAGCTGATATATTCTTCAAAAGTTCCGATTTGCAGAGGGTAAACTCTGAACAGGAAGCTGTTGTAAATAGTAGTAAATAGTAAAAAGTTGTAAATAGTTGTAGTACTTTAGTTTTATATCTCAGTAAAATGAAAGAACAGTTCTGTGGAACAATGCAAGGTGAAACTAACAGAGAATTCTCAAATGAAGTAGTACAATCCATCGTGATATCCATCGTATACTAACTTTGAGACATTTCAGCCTTATGGATCATACAGCACTGAGATTTCTGTGTTCGAAAATACATCAGCTACTCTTGTGACAAAAAGGACAAGTGGAAGCAGTCGGTGGCAAGCATTGACAATTAACAAAAGAAATGATAAGAATAGACTAAACAAACAATAACAAAAGGAGCCCAGTGTGGTTGCAGGCTGCAGTCACATTCCTTAAGGTAAGACCAGGAGGTCGGCTCACGCAGCTCATTTCCCCAGGTCATCGTCTTTCACAGGGACGCGCCGCATCAGAAGGGCCTCCGCTGGAAATCAGATCCAATCAGATGTTCCCAAGGCTTTGAGAGGGCCGGTAGAAGTCCCCCTATTTGATATTTGATCAGATTTGCCAGGCTCTCAAACCCCCACCACAGCTCAGCCACTCTCTTTTCCCCCTGCTTAATGGGAAGTAAAAGTCAGTAAGCCTTGTGGAATTCAGGACTCCTGTTACATGAGCATGTGCTTGCCGTCTGGACAAGGGCCTTTTTTTGCTCTCTCTCCTCCTCCCCCTTTCTCTTGTCCTCTCTCTTTCTCATGCCTATTTCTCTCTTCTTTTTTATCAGTGCACTTAGCCAAATGTCACTGCATGCAACTGCATTAATGTGTGGCCCAGGCACATGTCTTGAGAAAACATTCTCTTCATTGTGTTCAGAGTAGTCATATCATCCATTTCCAAAGTGCTACACCCTCAGGTACCTGGTGGAGCATGTCCCTGGCTTGCAAAAGTGCGATGTCTCATAGACTAAATATCTTGTTGAAAAAGATTACATGCCAAAGGCATTATTCTCAGCTTTGGCTGTTTCCAACAGGAAGGAAAACTGAAAGGTCTTTCCTATTATATAGGTCAGCTGACTATCAACAAGCAGCTTGAACTATTCATGGCTAGGATTATTTTCGTACTGTCCAAGTAAACACTGTATCATTTTGTATATAAGAATATCTGTCTTTGTATTGGTAACTAAAATTTAATACAGTGCATTCATTGTCAGTTTATAAAAAAAGAAAGGCCCTCAACATTTAGAAGTTTAGATTTTCCATGAATGGTACAAAAGCTTTTCTAACGAATCAACCAAACTCCAAACTTCCATGGCCAAAACTGTGAGAACTTCCAGCTGTCAGGCTGAGTCCAAAAAGATAGGACAATGCAGCATGGTAAAATTAATAGTATACAACAGGAGGAACAAATCAGGTTAAGCAATATTGTGGAGAGGTATTGTGCAGCTACAGAAACATGATGTTTCATTATGGTTATTGAGCAAAAGCTAATTCAAAGTGCTAACCGCTGTCATCAGATGCTGGATGTAAAGCTGAGCTGGATCACTGAATGCACTGATTGCACTAGATAGATAGATAGATAGATAGATAGATAGATAGATAGATAGATAGATAGATAGATAGATAGATAGATAGATAGATAGATAGATAGATAGATAGATAGATAGATAGATAGATAGATAGATAGATAGATAGATAGATAGATAGATAGATAGATAGATAGATATCCCTGCATCCCAGCCCTTGCTTTCTTCTTCCATGTGTCCCTGATTAGCAAGGCCTTCTCAGGGAAAATTGCCTCTGCTCTCCAGACATCTCCACCCACACCTATGGATGAGGACAACCTGAAGTTCACGCAGTCCTGTGCTGAAGGATGCATTACATCATATGCAGCACTGGACATCCAGACTGGTGCAGAGCTTCCTTTAGGTCATGTGAGTTACCTTGGCACGAGGCACTAGTTGCAGGTTACTGAATTAGGAAAGGTGACCTCTGCATCTTTCAAAGCTGGAGGATTTGTTATTTCATAGACACTCAACACAGGATCATTCATTTTTTAAACTTCAATAAGCACTTTCCTACACCTTTACTTGACTGACTGAGGACAGGTGGATACAGGTGCCTTCTACAAAATCGAGATTCTCAGATGTGGAGAAACAAGAGTAGGCTGTACAATCCATCACAATCATTTTGATAAATGGGGGTACAAATAGACCACCGTATACAAAACCACAACAAACCTTTCACTGTGAGGCCATTTCTGGCTGCCTGTGGGCATAAAGTCCATAATATTGCTGACCCCTCACCTCACCCCACAAAACCACTTCCTCCAAAAACACTGTGCCACTCATTCAGAATCACTGGACTGTTTCAGCCACAAGTCCGAAGACGCCTCCTAGAAGGACAACTGGAGTGAAGCCCTTCGCCGCACAAGTTGAATAACTTCCGGCCACTTCAGTTGCAGCCGAAGGAGCAGAGTTGAAAGGTCATGGTAGCTGCAGCTCTTCAAGAGCCATGCTTCTCAAAGGGGGGTTAGAACCAGATAAGATCAGCCAAGCACCCCATGCTGTTATGTGATATATTTGCTAAACCCTAGGTAATTAGCATGTATGTGAAGCCATACAACATGCACAAATACAAGTCAGAACAAACACATTCAAGGTAGACTTGTTAGGTAGGTCCTATGACATTTAGAAGTACCTGCCTTCTTAAACATCCATGGGAGCGGTGTTTGCTCAGAGATCAAATGAAAGGATAGAAGCGAATGACAACAACTAGTTGTCTTAGATGGTTAGATGGGGATACTAATAAAACTAAACTAAACCAGTGACCAGTGTCTTCTAAGTGGTGTATCAATGAGGAAACTGTTTTTCTTTACAACCCTGTAGAAAGGTTGCTTTGGTGACCTCTTGCTCAGTGACTGTTATGAAGGCTGAGGAGTTTGGTGCATGAGAAGGCCTGATTCATAAAGCACACCGGACAGAGGAAGGAAGCATCACTGCTACCCTTACTTCCTTATTCTCTGCTCTCACTGTCAAAAACTCAAAAGTTGTGGAAGTGGAAAATAACCATCAAGTCCCCAAGGTTTACTGACATGTGAATGTCTTTGCTTTGTGGTTTTCGACCAGCGGCTCGTCCAGTAACAGATGCAGAAATATAATCTTTCTCTTTCAGCACACAACCACATGCACTCACACACAGCAACACTGCAAGTCCTCTCCTGTTAAAGGCAGGATCTTTCCTCATTGATCCAATCACAAAGCACGTGCTCCTGAGAGGATGACCAGTAGCGTTACAGTTCTTCTGACTGGTCCACCAATCCCATCAGAGTCTCACCCCCACACCCCCCCAAAGCTTACACCATTCACAAAAAGCTCAAGGCACCTTTCTCATGTCTCAATTGTTCTTTAGTGAAACTATTGTGCAATCCTTTTAAGAGAATCAGGAACTGAAAAAGCTAAAAGTGCATACACCCAAGAATGTCCTTTTAACTCATTAATTTCTTTTTGAAAATACCTGCAGAACAAATGTATTCTTCTTTTCTCAGATAACAGTTGTCCAAAAGTTTGAAGTGGTCAGCTTTGTTATCACTTGCTGTTTTTGTGCACTTACTATATTGAAGATACTACTGCACACTGAAGTATCTATAATATCTATAACTTCATGCACCTAAGCTGTTTATAGATACAGATAAAAGATTTTAATATTCCTCTTGCACTGAAAAAATCTGCTTTGTCTATATCATGTCTCAATTTCCTTCCCTATGTTTCCAGGGGAAAATCATTGCAATTTTCCTTGAGCCAGTGGAGCACATGGGAAAATTAAATGTCTGTTTGGCCTTCTCACAGCAGCATGGGGGTTCACAAAGTCTTTCCAGGATCAGATCTCTCTGCTTGGCTTCAAATGAAGTGGGAACCTTCTTCAACTGCACTATCAAGCACTTTCATGCAATTACAGTCAATATGTGAGGAATGGTGGTGGGGAGGGGGGAAGGCAACTGACCGGTACGGCTGTCATGAGAGGGTGGATTCTGTAGCACTGGTGTGGGTGGAGGCTTGAGGAAGCAGAAAGATCTTGGTGGGGAATGATTTCAAAGCCATGCGCTCAGCAACTCTGGATGTGCTCCGTGCAGGCACACACTTGATCGCAGACAGATTTGACGATAATCGTCCCAGTGAGGGACAACTGATAATCTTAAAGCATTGCTGTTGTGCATTGTAGTGGAAAGCCGTGTAATACTAGATCTCCACGCATCAGTATGTAAACCTCTAGAATGGAGGACGAGATGGAGGAGAAGAAAGTAAAAAAACAACAACAAATGCAACATGGCATATTATTGATGGCCTTCCTTCCTACTCTTAGTGTGTGTTTAAGAAATGAACACAAGCAACCCAACAAAGAATGCCTTCTACCCAATTTGATGTGGACTTCACTGGAATCTTTGCAAGTCTGAACGAGTTCAAAGTCTAACTGTGAGAGGTTTTCTAAGTGAATCCATTGAAAAGAAAACTTCTCTGCCCTGCTAACATGGTAAGCTAGCTGGACCGCATGCTGTACGCTAGGCTGAGAGCACATGGCTCGGGGGAGAGAGCTTACGTGGGAGCATTACCACTGCCTAGTGTGTGGGCTGGAAAGTCTTTGTTGTAGATTACTGTCCCATGAGAACCCAGAGCAACAAGCAGGCGGGGAAAGCAGGCTTTCCATGAGGGAGGGGTATACGGAGACCGACGTGTATCAAGCCAGGAATGCATGCTGCCCCTGATACACACTCAAACACCAAACATGTGCAGATATACACACAAACACCCACAGACACAATACTCGAGGATCATACAGTAAACAACACTGATGAGGGAATAACATCAGAGGATGTCCCTGAACAAAAGGCATTTGTAGGAAGTCAGGTTCCCAGTCTGATACTCCTGACTGATGCTTGGAATTCCATCGGATTTGAGGTACATCCAGGATGAAAAGACTGTGAAGCTGGCTTTGGTTACAGCATGCAAACTCCATGCAGTGACTGATCTTCCCATTGACCATGCCTTGTTCTTCATCCCATTAGAACTGATACCAGTCATCAGACATTACAACTTTACCACACTCTCTTGACCTCTGTGAAGTTCTACATCACATTTTTGGCACTCCAGCATGCCATGTGTTGGCTGGCCTGGTGTAGGTCAAGCACTGTCTTGCTGTGCCTTATGAGTCATAAAAGCTTCTCCTTTGATATATAACACATAATAATTGCGCTTGCATACTGTGCCTAAGGAGTATCTTAGGAATTCTTGAAAACAACAAGTAGCCATGTAAACTTGTGTGTGGGTGTGGGTGGGTGGGTGTGTGGGTTTGTGTGTGCACGTGTATATGTGTGTGTGTTGCTGCACATTGTCTTACCTGCTTACCTGCTCAGCCACTTGTAATGCTAATTGTAGCAGTGGGAGGCAATGACTATCAGAGCCAAGACCTGAGAAGCTGTCATTCAGGTCTTAAAACAGTAAGTCTATGAGCCTCATCCCCCCTTTATTCATCTTATTTTCCCAGCCCTCCCACACTCTCATGTGTTTTACAAGCGCAATTGGATTACAAGCGCCACCTTGAGGAACCAACATTAAACTGCACTCCTTTCATAATAATCCATATCCCTTTCTCCATTTCAAACAATATTAGAAATGTAATATTTTTGCCTGATTTTTTTTATTTATTTATTTATTTATTTATTTATTTATTTATTTATTTATTTATTTATTTTTGGTTGTGACTTTGCAAATTAAAAAATAAAAAATAAATTGAAAATAAAATGCTACTTCTTTGGATGTTCTCAATCATATGGCGTAATATGCCTTCTCAAAGATTCTTTGCAGATTCCAAAGACAAAAATTAATGATACAGTCCAATACAGAGCATACCTTCTTCAGTGTGAAGTGCAATACATCAAAATTAAAATAAATCACGTTAAACGGTGCATAAACCTCAACCTGATACAATAATTTATGTTCAAATGAAAGTAAATCATATATGGAAAGCAGTTGTCCGATTTCATATATCATGAATTGTTTAAGAACATCATTAACGCCTAATTCTTACATTTACTACACAACACGTGAGCTGTGCAGATGGGTGTAAGTGAGTAATGCATATGTTTAGAGATATGCTTTGGGTATCTATTATTTAAGCTGATGTTTCTGGGCTTATTCTTGTGAAACGTGACAGGGGTTTACCTCTGTCAGACCCTGATAAGTACAACATATTTGACACCCTTTTTTTTCCCTCTCTCCAAGGGTGTGTTAATGCTCCAGAGTGACATAAGCACAGATGATGATTTCATATGTCAAGTTTATCTAAAACTGTCTATTATTAATTAGAAATATTAGAGGAAAAAAAAGAAAGAAAATGATGTAAGATTTTTATTTTAAATCTCAAAACAGTATCTTTCAATATCTAGCTAAAATGATGTTAGAACTGCTCTACAGAAAATAATACACAACCATTAACAGTATCCTGTTAGTAAAATTAAATCTGCTAAAATAAAAATAAAAAGTTGAGAAATAAATATCAATGCAGATGTGTGAAAAAAATCAGACTAGCTGTTGGTAGAGTAATTTAGGTGGTTATTGTTTTCTGTTATCTGTTATTACTGTTATAACCGTGACCTACTTTATTCTAATCTGCTAGTGATCGGTCTTTTTACAGATCACATTTGTTTATTTTAACTCTGCTATCCAGGTTCTATTATGTAGGACAACCTTTTTAGTTCAAGGACAAAAAGCCTAACCTAGTTAGTTATCTGTAAGATACAATTAAAGATACTAACAACATTCATATTCACTTCATTATTCCTTCGATGGCTACAAAAAGAGAAGTCTATTCTTTTTATTATTATTTTTTTCAAATATTTTCACAACAGAAACATTTTGGCACGTACAACTAGCAGTTAAAGCATGCCATTGAGGAGCCAATTAGCATAAAGCTAGCTTTCTTTACTTGTTAGCAGTATTAGTACCCATGGGAGAACTTGTACCCATTGGGGGTGGACTATTCCCAAAGGTAGTCTTTTCTTCCTCCTTCATTGTGTCATCAGTTAGCCCTCCTACAACTACAGGGGTCAGCTGTCAGAGGTGAGACGTTCAAATCGTCTCTCTAACACCGAGGATGTGTATGGGACAGGGAGGTGACAGGGATGTAATGGCCACCATGCTTGTTTTGGCTTGCTTCAGGTCAAGTCAGGTTTATAAAGCAGACCAGGTGCTATCAGTCAAGCAGAGGCCAGGATGCTGACCTGGGATCAGGTCCTTGTTTGCTTTTTAGCATGAACTCATTTGTCAGAGAAGCATATACAGGCATGGTTGCCAAGTCTCAGAAAAAAAAAATTACAGGCTGTTTCTAATTACTTGACTGATGTAGAATTAACACAATCAAATTATGTAGTACTAACATTGAGATATCTCGTGAGGATTTTGGCACTGATAGGAACTTCAGCTACATGCATGGTAGATTAATGCAGTGGTAATGTGTCTGTTGTAAAACACCGGTGTTGGTTTGATTCTCAGCTCAGGTGAATGCTTGCTGTTTGATTTTATTCAGGGCTTCCGGTCATGTTGGAATAATGAAAGCTTACTGCTTGTGTTAATGTTACTCTATTCAATCACATGGAACCGATATACACATTTAAATTACTTTTTTCAGCATAGATACACTGTTTGCACTTTTCTTTTGTTTGTCATAAAACATTTGTAGAATTTGTTTAGATTTCATTCAGATTATTTGCTCTTAAGTAACATCCTGGCAGCCACAGACTGTTTCTTAAAGGGCACCCGTGGACTTGTTGTTTCCACCCACAACCTTGTTCCAAAACAAGCCCAACTTGGCGTATTAACAGTGAGCCTGGCAACCCTGCATTCAAGGCCTACAAAGCTGCCGGTTCTGTTTAGGCTGGTCTATCCTTCCGTTTTCTTGTAGCTGGGTCAACGAGCCAGACAATCACTCAAACTTTGAAATAAAGAAAGGAGAAGACCTGACACACAGGTGATGAGTGATACCTCGATCATTATTGAGTTGTGTAAATATGACAGTTTTTTTTTTCTCCAGACCAACTTGTTTCAGGCTTAAATGCATTATTAAGAGGCCCCATGGGTACACACCCTATAGTAAAACATTCCTGAATAGACACAGAGAATAGAGCTTTGTTCTTGATAACCATGCATGCTCAACTCCATAAAAAAGGAGAGGTCTCTTTGATATTTGTCTTCTGAAGAATATTTTATGACTGGCATACAGTGCAATCAAATGATAAGGACTAACAAGTGCTAACTTATTGCTGGGCTGCAAGACTTTGCCTCGGTTATATGCAACACTGGAACAAATCTTGAAAAAGTTGACCTGGAAAAACAAACACTATAAGGCCATGTGTCTCTTGCAGTGTTATTTTGACCTACATAAAATATCCGTAGATATTTTCTCATGTCTCCTCCCCGACTTCATTGGGCCAAGTTGTTGGAGGAGACTCCTTGCTGTTTACATTTACTCCATATCCTTTACTCTGACACCTTCGGTAGGAAATGAAACGTAGGTAAATATTGATAAAAAGCACTAACACTAAAAGATTTGTGTTCTGCCATCTTGGCATCCACCCCTGTTTGAACAGTGCAGGTCAGATGACTAATGGCATAAAGAAATTGTGAATGAAGGAGGGAGCTACTGATATGAAGAGAGCACCATTCATTCATTGCAGCTCTTTAAGGAAACATGAGCCTAAGTACAGGGGGTGGGCTCTTAAGATCCTGCTGCACGGCTACTGAAAAAAGATGCTGTCAATCATTCCTGGAAATCTGAAGATCATGCAGGCAAAGTGAGGCCTGACGAATAAGTGAATGAAAGAAAGAATGAATGAACGGATACCAATTTACAATTCAAAAGATTGGGAACATAGCACTGTTACCCTGTTATGCAGCTTTGCCATAGTTCCAGAAGAACCGGAAAACACAGACTCCTTGAAGAAACATCTAAACACTTCGGCACATTTATGGCATTTGGCAGACACCCTTATACAGAGTGTCTTACGTTTTTATCTGAGCAACTAAGGGCCTTGCTGAGGGGCCCAGTACTGGCAGCTTGGTGGAGCTGGGATTCAAACTCACAACCTTCTGATCAGTAGTGCGACACGTTAGCCACTGAGTTACCACATCCCCACACTCTTTCCTTAAGTAAACATAACAGAAATCTCCACTCTAAACTAACAGCATATTTTTTATCCATATTTATTAATTTCAGATAACGCGGCATATTTGTTACTTACTATAGTAATAATAACATATTAAAATGAGCATGTTAAAATAAACCTGTCATTTATGTTACAGTCAGAACTACTGTCAAAGCTGCTGTTATAGGAAATTAATCCACACCATCTGATTCATGAATTCAATAGCTCTGTGGTAGAAATGCCTTTAAAACGCTGACCTCACTCCGTGCTGTCATAAATAAATATTTTATGTTCCTCCAGGCCAAGTCTGAAGAATACGTTCGTTTATGGCACGAACATCTGTCTGCATATGGCTGACAGTGTTGCGTTATCCTCTTGTACAGTGTGAAGGAGGTAACCCAATTCCAAGGCCAGCTGTTGCCCAATGGGTGTTCTAGAGCAGGGGGAACATTACTCTTCTCTCTGGCTCCTTCTGTGAGCACTTCTGAGGAACAGTTTATAAAAACCCAGGCAGCGCTTCTACAAACTGGCTCATTCCAGCACTCCTGCCTGACCTCCCCAAATTTAACCTTTGGCCCGGAAGGCCAATATTAACTCTCAACCAATTGTCTGGGGGCTCCCAACTTCCCCTGTGCAGCCCGTGAGAACATTCCAGGACTGGTTGCCAGGCGAGGTTGGGTGGTAGAATGTTGACCTCCAATATGTCCCGGGTTACCCTTGATCTCCTCTCCGGTCCCCCCCTCTCCACCACCTCTCCCAGCATTTTCTTAGAGGGGCTACTGCTTACTCTCATACACAACACCTTGAGTCGTCAAGCCGTGCTACCCCCAGCTCAATTACTACTAAACACCTGTAGCTGTTTAGGTTTTCTGAATATACACAGACACTTCCGGTGTCAGAAATTGCTTTCCAAATACCTGTGGAATCTGACCTTTGAGAGTTGTAATAGGCCACTATTCCATGTTGAAACTCATGTATGCTCAGATATCACTTCTTTTTTTTCCAACTGCAGATTTGAGCACTGCATATAAGATTAAAAAAAAACTCCAGGTTGATACCCATTTACTGTGGACAGTCAGTGTCCATTTCCATTACATGTGTAACTAGGTCAAATTTCCTTTCGTCCTTGTCTATCTCTTTGGAGGTGAAGGATCTGGGGGTTCTGGGGGTGGAAGTTTTTTTTCTGTCAAGTCACTAGTGCATCGGACTGGGAGTGACCTCAAAGAACAAAGGCTAAAGCCGCCGTATCGCTGCGTGGGAGGATGAAAGGCCGGTCGCTATCAGGCCAGAGCTAAGGGCAGCTGCACTCAGCTGAAAAACAACACAGGCCACAGTGTGAGAGGAGCAACACCACACTGTGTGTGTGCAAGCAATCAGAGGGCATGGACCTGCAAGAAAGAAAATGAATGCTCCTCTGCCACAGAATGCAAGGTTTTACTCAAAGTGACAGACCTCCTAACAAGCTGCATGTAAGCTGTTTCCCTAATCAAGTTTCCTTAAGCTAAGCAATGTGACTGATATCTGAGGTAAACAATGCCGCTTTGATAAATTAGGTACACTAAATCATCATTAGTCAGGCGCTTAATCAATTATGTCAGGGAAAAGATTAATGATATTAAAAGGATCGAAAGCGCAGTGTTTTGAGTCAAGGCCTGGGCATGGTAGGTGAAAGTATGAAGAGATATTTTTGCTGTCTTGCATTTGCATACTCAAAAAAGAAATCCCATCCATTCAACCAAACCAGCTGACAAGATTAGAATCAAGAAAGATCTAGAAATCCTGTAGTTTCACTTATAGCATTGTGTAAATGGAGAAACTGTACTGCTTTCATTTGTTTCTTCAACTAAATGATCAAATGCATTTTTCCTATATGAAAGTAGTTATAGCATCTCTATTAAATAGGCTACTAGACAAACTTCTAACAAACCTGTTGGGTTTATGTATGTATGTATGTATGTATGTATGTATGTATGTATTTTGTCTCCTGTTTTACTGTATCCTAAAGATATCCACAACACCTCTCGAAAATGCTGAACCAAGGGCAAATAAAGCCACAAGCCCAAAACTCATGACTCGTCAATCAATGACTTTCTTCACACTGCGCCACATATGTAGTTTGTCACTTACACTAGAATGACCTCTGCTTCTAAACAGCATGAAAACATTTAGACTCTTTCATGGAGGTTAGTTAATGATAAGTAGACAAAGGCATGGGAAAGGGGATCGCTTATCAATTTCACAGGTTAACAATGTCTTGGGTGCAAAGTGTTCTTTGAGAAATACTGAAACTAAAAGTATAACATAAAGGCAGTGACCCATACATGGCATATGTTCCATAAAAAAAAACCAGACACACATAGATTGCTAATCATGATAGATGCCAGAGATATAAATACAGGCTACATGGTATGTAAGACGTTTATTTTATTTAAACCTGGTGTACACCCAAAAATGATACAAGTGAAGCCACATTCAAAATCTACAAATAACAGTCTACAAATAGTACGCCCGAGTCAGCTTTCTGCCCTAAATGCGACCTTTGTGAATAATTCACCGCTACAAAACATTACTCACTAACCTTGAGAGTCTCTTGAGATGAACCAAAAGTATGACTCTTTTCATTCCTTAATAGCAACACTGGCATGTTCACACTTTCCTATATGAGTCACACAGGAATCTAACATAGCTTCTCAAAACAATGCCCTGAAACATTAACTCAAAATATTGCACGAAAAAAAGCTTTTATTGGTTTGGCTCAAAAGAAAGTGCCTTTCAGCCTTCCCTTTTCATCCAAATGATTCAGCCTGCTATTTTTGATAGTTGAGGGTCACTCAGGCAAGAGCAGAGAGTATGAAGGACCCTCCATTCTTCCTTCTGTTGTGTGATTCTAGCTATCTGCATCCCACCTGGAAGGGCTACAAAGACTCGCAGTGAGCTCTAAGGGCTTTCCAAGGCTCTCTGGTCAGCAGCGGTCGATCAAAGAGCAATGACCGCCAGGCCGTGAGAAGCCGTTCTGATTAAATGCATTTAGAAGAGGAATCCTGAGTCAGCAAGTTTGGCAGTGGATCACTTGATCTATCACTGTAACACTGAGTCAAAACTGGTAACAGGGAACATACAGGAGAGGTAGGTATGGGCATGTTTTCGGGCAGTAAACAAACCTCATCTGATGGGGTGGGATGCCTGGTCATGTGATGTCTAGGCAGGTCAAAGCCTTGAAAGGTCTTACATCATTTTGAATTGCAGGTTTTTCTGATCAGTCACAGAGTTGCTGGGAAGGTTTACATATAAATGTTTGAAACGAATTTATGTTTTAATACATAGCAGGTCACACTTTGTAGACATCAGTTTTTTTTTCCTGGTGCAGTCACAATGGCAAAAAGCTGAGAAGTTCATTCTAGATTTCTTTAGAGGCTTAGCTGGTTAATTATAGTTCTACTCAGAGTGCCACTCTGGGGCTCTGCATTGGCACGTCTTTATGTTTGGATAGTTCAGACAGACTTTTTTATATAGAAGCCTTTGCAGCACAGTGAAATTCTTTCTTCACATATCCCAACTTTGGAAGTGTGCCTGGAGTATTGAGGGTTGAGAGCCTTGCTCAGGGGCCCAACAGTGGCAGCTTGGTGGTGCTGGGGCTTGACTGTGATCCTCCGTTCAACAACCCAGAGCCTTAACCACTTGAGCTACCACTGCCCCATACCATAGCCAAAGCAGCTGTCAGAGCAAATTTAAATAAAACTTACTTCATAAAATCCTGAAAAATGGCCTAAAAGATATCTATTTGTTTCAACAATATTTTGGTGAAAACTGCTATTTGAACACATTTACAGTATTGCAATATTTTGAATAGCCTCAGTCTTGTGAGCCAATGGAAAACATGTGGGTGGGGCCATGGTCTCTGGCTGGTTAAAAATGGAGTAGCTTTTTATTATTAATACTGTGTTCATGACGCCTTGTAAGTGGTAACTTGCCAGTTGTAATTTGCATTTATGCAATGCACTTATCCAAATGCTTTGTGTTTATTAAAAAGCAAATCCTGATAATGGTCACAGATTAAGAATACTATCAGGCACAAAAACTATAATAGCTCTAAGAACATAATTTCCTACCTCAGCACTTTCTGTGTGCATACTAACAACAAAAACATGGACAGGCCTTCACAAAAGTGTGTCTTTTGTCTGCTCTGTCAGAGAACATAAAGCTCATTAAAAAACTACTTTAAGCACACATTTCAGTTACAGGCCTGTGTGGCATTTGCTACTGTAGTGAACTTCATTCATGCAACAGCAACAACAGCAGACAATCATGAGTAGTTTAAGCAACAAGCTAGCTGGCTAACATGAGTGATAAGTAATGTTGATAATTACCTTCTCAAAGCAACGATTAGTATCGTCGGTGTCATAGATTAAGCTAAGTACCATGTCTGTATATTAACTGATCTGAAGCCAAAATACTGTTTTTCTTTTAAAAGTAGTGAAGGGGATTTTAGACAGTTCACAGTGTGAGCAGCCATGTTGAGTTTATCTCACTCCATAAACAGGGAAGAAACCAGTAATTGAGAAGTTGAAATTTGTAGTTGATGGGACGTTTTTGGTGGCTTTTACCAGTACAACATCAGGAATTACAAGTTGCCACTTCACCTCAAACACAGCATAAGTAGAGGTTGTAAACATTTTTGCAGCACATTCCACAACACCATGCACATGCAAGCTCTAATATGACTAAAGTGATCCATTCGTGTTTTTATACAGTGCCAGCATGTATAAACTAGTTTGTTCTACTTTGTTCTGCTCTGATTGTTACAAGACAGGAATACAGCGGGATTTTTTGAAGTGAGTGAAGTAGAAAAAGAGGACAGAGAACTAAGGAGCAAAGGGCTTCTACAGCTCAAAGCAAGAGAAAAAGTCTATCCTTGTTTGTTCAACCAAGAATTCGCTGGTTAGGTGAGAAATGTCCAGCAAGACGAAGCTCGTGAGGAAGAAAGGCATTCCTGTGGGTGAATGATTGAAAGGTCCGATGGCCGCTGCGGTTTCACGGTGTTCATGGCTCTTCACACGGATTCGGCCTGTCGCCACTGAGCCTATGACATTTGCTGCTCTTGTTTCACACTCCATCTCTCAAATGGTTAATGTACATTGGTCGCTTTAATCTGATTTTATAGATAGAGTACCTGATTTTCCGAGCTTGAAAATTAACCTCCACATAACTGGCCAAGCAGCTGACTAACGGATGGGCAAAGTCAAGCGTTGTTTTGGAGAGTGAGTCTTAAGGCTTCGTGGAAAATGCCTCAGGATAATTGGTTCCACAGTGATAATGAATTCTGAATGAACTTAATTCTGGTAGCATGGAACCTGGTGAACCAAGCCTCAGAAAGCCTATATCACTATGTCAAGGGTCATAAGATTTGATGGTATACAGTCTGATACACAGGCTTTCTAAAAGGTAATGGGTGACATGGCAGCCATCTGTGGGAAACCCACGTGGATTATTTGTTCAGCATTTTGTTTTGTATTACCTAATACCTACCCATTTCAATGTTATGTGATTCCTATTGACCAATCGTTAAAAGCTAGTAATTGAGAGGGAGGTAAGAGCCCTGCCCTCTCATGTTTAGAGGAAATAGATCCAGATGGCCAGCTGTTCATGTACAGAACCTGATAATCACGGGCCTCCTCCTACTTGGCCCATGTCTGTGCTATGGAAGAGAGTTATCAGGGAAGAACCCTCTCAGGCTTAGACCACGGGTGGAGGTAGACACCCTAATACCTCGCACTGTACCTTCATGATAATAACCTTATCGCCATAACCACATCTGCAGGCAACAAGAAGTAGGCAAAAGGACAACGAGCTAGATGTTTCGCACTTGAAATGTACAAACTACTGGGTACAATTCTTCAAGAGCCTACTCTTCATTGTACCTTGACTCTTTTTTTTTTTTTGGATCCACTGAGTGCATGGAAGAACACAAAGTCCAGTTTTGAGCAGGTGCAAGTAAGGTTATGAGGTTATGAGGAGTGTCTCGAGAGGAACAGAAAGGTGAAGAAGGAAATCATCGGTAGTCAGTCGACTTGCAGCTGCCAGCCTCATCCTTCCTTCAGCCATTTATGATCTTGACACCTCCCTGAACTAGATCCAACACCAACATGCAGCATGCTCCATGGGCTTTGTTGAATCAGAGATGTAAAGATGCAGATGCTATTTATTTATTTATTTATTTCAGTTAGAGCATCTATTTTTAATACCCTCTGCTCCGCTGTGTTCATTATGCTCACTACACCACAAGGGTCCAAAATGGTGTCCTGTATGTCTAATAAGAGTGGGTTTTTCTTGCCTGCTGATCACAATTGCCTTAGACAGCAAAGTCTTGGTATTTATATTGAGTTAAAAAAATGTTAGTTCTGTTTTTATTTTAATTATTTAAAAATAAATGTATTTAAAAAATAATTTTAAATTTATTTTATCCTTTGAAAGTATTTTTTAAATTTATTTTATATATATATATATATATATATATATATATATATATATATATATATATATATATATAAAATAAATTTAAAAAATACTTTCAAAGGATAAAATAAATTTAATAGTGATATATATATATATAAAATGAATAAATAAATTATGTTTATTTCTGTATCCTAGGTTTCTTTTTATCTTATCTTATTTATATAAATTAATCTTTTTTTATTTACTTTTATTTTATTATCGCATTAGTAAGGAGAAAGGACCACTGCCTCCTGAGAGCACAACATAACAACATATAGGTGTGTCCAGCACCTGGGATTAGAGCAGCCCTAGTAATGCTATGTTCCTTAAGTGGCCAGAGATCCCTAAGGACAGGACTAGTAAAGTAGTCATAAGGAGGGAGGACCAACAAGGCCCCTTCAGTCTGTGTTATACAATCGACTGCATGGTGTACTGATATACACTGGAGCTTGGTAGTGCTACATAGCCTGCAGTTTAAATACTGGATTGGAGAAAAAAAAGTCTTAAAACTAAAAGCATATACAGTATAAAACACTGTTTTTTATTGCATTGTGTCATACTGTGTATTCTGTCATACACTATGATGACAAAAAACATCACATCACAATATTTTAAGACACTTGTATGATACATAATATTTATCCTGGTATATAGGCTTTCAGTGTTTTACAATAAACCTTTAAAGAATTCACTTGCTGATTTTTTTTACGTCCTTTTTAATATTTCAGAGTTTGGAAAATTGAAATAAATAAATAAATAAATAAAGGTAAAACATTATTTAATAAACTCACAATACCAGCAATATCTCATAAAAAATTATTAAAACAATCTATCACAAAATCAATATTATATCATCATTTTGCCCAGAGTCATATGCGTTCCCTTAAGAGACAATGAAGTTTATTTAAACCAACAATCGAATTAGTGGTTTTATAAAAACTCTCAAATTGTACATATTCCGATCATTGTGGAAAAATAAAAACCATGTCAGTTAAACAGTTTGTAGATCATTTTTCGGAAGGTGATATACTGGATAGACTTATTAATTACTTACGGTCTCACCCTTTGCTTTTATGTCTAAGCCCTTTCATTTACTTTAGAAGCTTTGAACCATTGTAGTTGACTTATTAATACTTCAATTCTTGACATATCTGTCAGAAAGTCTGGCTTTTGGTTCTTTTCAAATCATTTTCTCTTGATTTTACCTTATTATCACTATAGTTCTTGACATCTGTCAAAAAATGTCTGGCCTTTGGTTCTTTTCAAACTTTTAGTTTCTCTTGTCTGGCTTATGTATTCTCTTATGATGTGCTTTTGATTTTGTAATTTAATTGTTTAAACAGAGTTACCTAGAGGTATTTTCCTTTCTTTCCCTTCTCAAAAACCGTAGGGGATGTAAACTTTTGCACTGTATTGTATATTCCGCATCAAACAACTTACCAAAGGCTTCATGTGAATTTCCTGCCATCGTTCTCAGAGATACAGAGAATGCGACTGCAGAACCAAAGAAATGCTTCTCAGCATCTGTACAATGACGATCACAGGAATCACAGGAACTAGTGACCCATAGCAGGTCAGGCTTGAGGTCAGAGGTCACAACAAAAAACTCACCCACAGCATGCAGACAGAGTGAAGCAGGCCTGAATGAGCAAAGACCAATGTCACTTCCAGATGGACATGATCTTCAAAACGGCATGATGTCTGACACACATAGATCTTCTGTATACCCCATTCTATGTTTAATAAACGTTCCCAGAATGTAAAAAACTCAAACGCTGAAGTAAAATATCCAACCAATGCTACAACATCTTTTCTAATTCATAAAATTGCTATTGATACTTGACACTATACCTATCTGATATATCACTATATCTTATCTATATATTATCCATCCATTAGCTGGCAATTGTTGCAAATGGCAATTTCTTTAATTAGGAAAGATGTTGCTTTGAAACATAGTTTTTGGGAGACATTTGGGACAGTTTATATATTCTTCAAATAAAACCTCAAAAGGTTTCCACAACAAAACCTAACAATTTCATTTATAGCTTACTTTAGATGCCACTTTCACATTCATCCATTTTTTGTGTCGCTGCCAATCCTTTTGACTGTTTAAAAGGTATATTCCCTCGTAAGCCTGTATTTGCTTAACGTCTTCTAAAACCTTCCCCCAAACTAAGTATACACCAAAAGGGACAGGTGGCGAGCGCTTAAGGATAATGAAATAGCAGATAGGAAGAGACATATTGACATTCATATTGTTAACTCTCCCTCCTTTATGGCGGGGAATTTACCTGAGTGCACACCTGCAGCTCCATTCATAAGCCCTGGATTAGTCTTTGTGCATGTGCGACTATGAGGAAGCGCACCGAGAGGGCGTTACATAACAGCTAAGTCAATACGTGTTTGAAGATCACAAGAAAGTTTCTACTGCCGGTTCAGATTTGCAAAT
The DNA here is from genome assembly GCF_019097595.1 of Hemibagrus wyckioides. NCBI lineage: Eukaryota > Metazoa > Chordata > Actinopteri > Siluriformes > Bagridae > Hemibagrus > Hemibagrus wyckioides. Next base: position 6,243,245 of record NC_080719.1, read on the forward strand.
GTTTAAAGGTTAAACATTAAAAAAAAAAAAAATTCAGTCATTCATTTATATTTGATAAGTTCTTGATCAGGATCATAGTGGATCCATAGTGGAGTTTATCCCAGGAACACTGTGAGGAAGAATACACACTGGATGGACACCAGACCTTCACAGGACACACATTCTGATACTTATTTAGACCTGTGGGGAATGTTAGAGAAGCTAGTCCACCTGCTGGCATGTTTTTGGTACATGAGAAGAAAACGGACAACTCGGAGGAAACCCGTGTGGACACTGGGAGAACATGCGAAGCTTTACACAGGCAGTAACCAGAGATCGCGTTCTGACTTAAGAGCTCTGCTACCTGCTGTGCCACCATGCCACCTATAAATAAATAATAAATAAATATGCAAGAAGAATCTAGGTCTAATTTAACCACATTTAAATATGAACTTCCAAAATGAACACACCAATGGGACATGATAAAAGGAAGGAAAGAAAATTCCTTTTTTTTCTCATAGCTTGCATCGGTACTTTGACTATAGGACGTTTTCAAATCCCACATGTCCAGTCCACGCACTACACCCAGTAGTCTGACTCACTGACAGATTGTCAATCCAACAGCTAATACGATCTCTTTTGCCAAACTTTTTGATGAGTTTTTAATCCTGTTATATAACCTACAACGCACAGACATGCAATCGCAGTCCTCAAGCTGTCCGGTCCTCCCAGCCACCCACTGCGAGAGACAGAAGAGGACAATTCAAGTGGCAAAGTTTCCCGCTTTCTCTCCCACAATCCAAACTGTCAATTTCCAGAGCAGCACTATGGCAGATTATTTCTAGCCCAGTGGCCACAATCAACAGGTCCTGCTGGCTCATGGCTAGTTTGTCCTCATGAGGACCGTCCCGTTTGCTCACGTGCACACGTCCATGCACATATGTGATGTCAGAGATATGTTTTATAATCAGAAGGAGAACGTGCCCTCCCTCTCGTGTCCTGTGGAGCACGCCTTTTCTAGGCAGCTGTCCCCATGCTGTGTTCGTGAGTGTGCGCTTGTGTGTGTGGCTGAACTCTGCAATTGGGAGCTGCATGCCACTCATATGTCAAGGGACAATACGTGGAGCGAGGCAGATATGGGTGAACAATGGTCATCTGTCTGGTCAACCAAAGACAACACAGCAATAATAAAAGGCTGTCAAAATGATTCAAACCGACCCCACGATCAGACATGTCTTTGTTTCACTGAATGGGCATGGTTGAAAAGAATTTTACATTGCCGTCATATTTAACGGTGTTCGCTGTACCTTTACAATTCAACACTTAGTCCAGGATGTAGGTATTCGTAAAGAGGCTTGTTGTGACAATACAACAAGTTTCATCTCGTGGACATACACAAAAGACACAAGGACAAAAGATTGTGTTTATAGAGCTTCACTCCAAGGCAATGGTCAATCGCAAGCCATCCTTAGCTTACAGATAAACACACAAACATGTGATTTTGAATTGCATCCAAGATATATTTTAAAGTGATTCACTGACCTTATCTTTTGTCACTCCATATTATGTAATTAATGGAATATCATTTTTAGGGAAATTGTATCTAGTAGCTATCAGTTGGCTGTGGTTGTTGGCAGTTTTTGGAAGCTTGAAAGCATGGTCTGATCAAAACAAATGAACACAATGGATTATGGTGTCCATATATTTTCTTCTTTGAAATGAACCAATCAAAAAGCAGAAGTGAGAAGCAACAAAGTACAGGTTAAACTTAAGTACTTAAGTCTGTTTATAGTCTGTACTTTACTCGAGTTATTCTTTCACCTAATACCTTTATTTACCGCTTAAAAGAAAAAAAATCTCTACTTATTATTTCCAGTCATCACTTCAATTCTCTATAATTACACATTTGTAAAGACACTAGGTGGCTTTTCAGCATCAGACAGCTTCAAAGAGTCAATATAAACTCCTAACCAAACTTTAACAGATGTGACAGTGAGAAAGAGACCTAATACCCATCCCTGTAATCTGTATGTTACTATGTACATGTGGTATTTATCACAGCAGTTTGTATTGTTTAAATTGCCGGAGTTATCATTACACTAGCTAACGTTCAAGACAGGAACAAAGAGGACTGTTTATCAATGTTTTAACAAAAGTTGTTCAGACACAAGGTGCTTCAACATTGAGGCTCACTTGCGCTAAGCATATCAATCTCGATAAGATGCAATTCAGTGGAAATGATAACATGCAGAATTCGACTATCTTCCTGGCATAGGGTGGGAATCATTACTAACCTGGGAACCTAATCCCTAAGGAATGCTTCCCTCCACGACCGGATGCATCCATAGCCCCAGAACCTGAGGGAGACAGTCAACTGAAGCTGCCGGATTGAATTTACTCCTGATTTGCAACACAGATCCCTCTATTGTCCAAACATTTCAGCTTCTAAAGAGCAGTCATGGGGAAAGACGCTGGAAAGGGGCATGATTTAAAAACTTAATAGTGCATAGAGGTTTATTAGGTGCACCGGCTAATCTAATATTGAGCTAGCATTTAAATTAAAACAATTTATACCAGCTATAGACAATGCTAGCAAACCTAGCGATTTTATTTTCAGAAACAGTGTAGCCAGGAATGTTGTTTTATTCATACAGTGACAAAGGTTTGTCTACAGTGTGTCTTCATTTTGCCAAAATCAGCAATGTGTGGACTTGGAGTAGGGCCGTAGGTCTTTGGACACCACTACACCACTTGGGACAGTACCGTTCTCATGAAAGTTTTGAATGACATTGTACCTTCATACCTTTAGAGACAACCTTAGACAATTATTTAAATGAAGCCATTTGTGTGGTCCATTATTATTAAAGGGTATTTCAATTTCACATTCTTCCCTAGAAGTATTCTTAGGGTAATATCCTAATCCTAATCATAAAACTGATAATATGATGTTAATAAGGTTGTGTGCCATGACCTGTTGGCCTTCCAACACAAATTTAAATGGACCCAATGGCACTGATAAGAGCAAAGACTGGCCCTGCCAACTGAACCAGTTAAGTAGCCCAGAGGAAACCTTACCTCAATCCCATTCGATCTATTCATCATCACCATAATGTCCTGAGTCCAAGGACTCAATCTGGTCCATTAGGACTCAATCTGGTATCTTTCAGTGGACAGAAGGACCTTAGTTCCATCTAATTGAACACCTTCAAAGTTCACTGATGCTTTTGTTTGAGCAGTTCCCTAACATGACGTGAGGTCAGCGTGTGCCACTCATTAACTTTGCAGACCCTACCAAGCACCTGCTTAGCTGCCAATAGCCAAGCTCCTACCCTTTTCTAAGCAATCACCATGAAACATATTCCTAAATGGATTTGGCCACTGTCCACTCTGGCCCTGCACCCCTCCCCTGGCCAAACCTGGTCTTGCCCTTTCTACCCTCTGCTAACAAGAGGTGTTTGGCCGGTCTGGTGTCTGTGGCACCATCTCCAGTCTGTTTTTGGCTGCAGCCACACGCTTCAGCAGCCAACTGACCGTGCCAGAACCTCACAGCCATTCATACGAGTGAGCTTTGATTCCTTTTGTTGCTGCTAACTGTACTGAGGAGTTCACAGTTGTTCACTAATAAAAGAGGTCCTTGTCTCTTTACTCAAGGGTGGGGCAGGGGTACTGCAGAGGAAGGGAGATGCTGGACTGGCATTTGTTTTACTGTCTGTTTACCCACACTTCAGTGTAGTGTTCATCCCCCATGCTCCTGACACTCACAGATAATGTCTCTGTATTGTTCTGGCAATAGCATCTTTAACAGAGATACACTTCGCTAATTATGTTTTCCAAGTACAACTCAAAGGCTGCCACCACAGTCAACAATGTCATCTGGACAGATGACTAGACAACTTGTATTCCAACCATTTCTTGCTGACTATAATATCATTATTAGGAAATGTGCCATGGGGAATTTTCAGGACTGGTTTGTTTTCTACATGGTTGGTCACAGACAATTTTCATCAGCAAGTAGAATAGACCAGTTGTTGCTCAAATTGCAGATGCCTAGAACTCATTACATGTCAGAAAGATTCAGTCCAATTCTGTCTGTCCTCTGGGGGGGGGTCTCAAAGGTTTTAAGTTGAACAATACGTCTGAGAACTTTCAAATTGAGCCCCTTTGGAAAGATAGATCCATTAACTGTCAAAAAACACTTAAGGAAGTATTTGTATTTTTTCTCAGGTATTGGCCCTAATGCATGATTCTGCACTCAGGACTGATTCTTGGCTCATTTGGAGGAGGGGCTCATAATCACAGGTTAGCTTTCACATAGAAGAATTTTTCCAAATTGTGGATTCATTGATAGATTCTAGGTTAATCCTTTAACAGTGTTTTATTACTGTATTTTGGTAAAAAAAAATATTAAAGTGGCAAAGATAACCACTTTTTGGACGCCTGAATATCATTGTGCAGGAATGCCTGCAGAGCCTTTCTCATATGAGATTATCTTTGGCCATGCAGGCTGGCATGAGATTTTTTTGTGTTTTTCTCATCACCACAAAGGTGAGCTAATTACAGTGCTCCAGTTCTATGAAAGTGTGGTTTTATATATCAGTAGGACATTCCAGCCCCTGATTATAACAACCCTGCCATTTCCCTGCCATCACCAAACCTGAAACAGCAAGCAATGTGAAAAGTTGGAACCAGTCATGTTAATCAGTGTGTACGGATAGCTTCCACACACAATGCACACAAAAGTTCAATGAAACAAGCCTCAGACCAACATTTTCAAGAGCACCAGGGATTAGTTCACAGGACTTCTTTATGTCTGGAATTCCAAGGGCAAACCATTGTGATGCCATCCACAATATTAGGGTTTTAAAATGTTGCTAAGTGAACAGTCCCACTGGAGGCTGATTGGTCTCTCCAAATTGTCTTTGCATCCCTTGAGGGTCATAAAAGTCCAAACTGTGTGGGCCACAACAAAAGGTGCTAGTGTAAAGTACAGTAAAACTGAACACTGTTGACCCACTCCCATTTTTCCCCTCTCCTTTTCTTAAGCGCTCATGGATGGGATGGGGTCATGGGATCTCGTTGAGAAAACTAATGAGTTCGGAATGATTGAGGAACAAGCAATAATGAGGTCAGCATGTTGGGGGAGGATGACCCCCATCCATTAGGGACCACAGGCCAGCCACTGTCTTAAGCCAAGCACACTCCATAACACCCCACTGGGTTCTGTCATATCTGATGGAGGGGAAACTTGTCACATAGTTGACAGAGTGAAGTTAGTTAAGAAAGTGGAGCAAAGAAGACAGATGTATGGTTTGGGTGGTGTTGGTAATTTCCACACTGGCAAGATAGAAGAATTACATTTGGACTGTGGAACGCAGCAATATTTCAAAATTCAGTCACTGTTCCAAGAAGTAATGAAATTTCTGATGCTGAAATGGCCCAGGCATTGTTATACTGTCAAAAACAGGAATATTATTGAAAAATTGTCAAGCCCATCTTTTAAATTCTATAGAAAGAGTGAGCACTTTACTAACATTAATATGTAATTAAGCTTCTTAATTTCTCATGCACAGTCTGCCCGAGGCCTCTGCTAACTACATGTCAGTGAGTGGAGTGACAGGTTCAACGCTATTGTCTGCCATCACTGCCTCCAAAACAAAAGAAGCACCTGCCAGATTAGCTCCCTGATGACCCATCAGCAAGGACCAGCATTGCCCCCACATTGGTTTGCCATGTGCCTGACACAAGGCCTTCATTATTAAACCAACAGCCCAGCTACTCATTTCTAGGGAAGTCCCTGGGGGATTGAGTACAGTATGACATGCTCTGGGGTCAACTCGGTGCAACTGTACAGTACGCACCATGTTGGCCCTTTATCAGGATTACTGTGTGTGTGCCAAGACAATAAGCCCCTCTGGGCGACTGACCTACTGGGGTGTGTTGAACACATGGAGCCATCCTTCCAAAATGAGAAATAAAAGGTCACATTATCAGACTATACAGCTACTGTACAAGAGGCCAGTATGCCCATGGATGGCCGTGCATTGTGCTTTGGCCCAGAAGCCTCATTTGCAGGTGCGGGTGTTATTTTCCCAGGCCAGTGCCAGGAACGACAGCATGGACAGAGGAACATGTGGCACAAAGTTTGGCATGAATCTGCCAAGATGAAGCTACGCACTTGTTACATGCGTCCATTTGTTGCACATCTGTTGCACATCTCCTGCTACAGTATGTGTGTGGTGGCCTGGTGAAACCCTTCATATGATGACATTGTCTGTTGTAGCTCTTAAAACTAATATGTTTCTCTTTTGCTAGAATCTCAAACACAAATAAAGTCTGAGCATTTTAAAATTTGATTACCCCCAAAGATTAAAAGGCAGAAAATTGCATTTAAAATATACCATTCTGACTGCAGCACAGGAGCATCGCAGACATTTGGACAGCTGTTATCTGAGTTGATTAGGTGATTAGGTATATGTCATTTTAGCCATCAGTTCGCTGTCAGCTAACAACATGATCCAACAGGAAATTACACTTAAGCCTCATGCACAATTTTAGCCCCAATTTCGCCCCATTTACAGACTAATTTTGGGGCACAGCATCAAACCAAAGCTGTTTGTGTGGGAGTGTGAGGGCCTAATATAAGCACAATAATACTGGTTCAGTGGGACATTATTTGTCATGCTATACCCAAATTAAAAAAAAAAATAAATAAATAAAAAAAGACAAGATGATTTATGGTGGCACCTAGTATATAAATAAATAAAGTAATAAAGAATATATTATAAATAAAAATATTTTAGCAAGAAAGAATGATTGATAGGCTTAAGTATATATATATATATATATATATATATATATCTTCCTTTTTATTTATACTTTTATTTCTCTTTCTTTTTTGTTCCTGTTCATAATCAAATGCTAGACATTGCTAGACATTCACATTTATTTATTTATTTATTTATTTATTTATTTATTTATTTATTTATTTATTGGTTTACTTATTGGTTTATTTTATTGGTTCATCCTCAGGCACACTGACACAACATGATCTGTGCAAGACTGTGCAAGAGGTAGACTAGGAAAGACTAGGTAAGATTAAAAAGGAGATAAAAAAACATGTTCATGTCACTTTGGTGTCGAAGTATATCACAGGTGACAAAACCTGATTTGGTCCAAAACCTGAATTTTTTCATTTTTATCCCAGAATTCGTAGACATGAACCCATGATTGACCTGATTTTCCCAGTTTGCCCATGCACACCACTGATATACTTAAGTCTTCTCAAGGTCTTTCTGGTCACATGAGCCACAATCAGTTCTACGTCCATGTTAATCATTATAACTATAAAAAGTTCAACATTTCTGTGCAAACTCATTTCTACCTGGCAGTAAAAAGCGCCTACATTTAGAGAAGACCATGGATAATGTTTGTGCAAGTGAGATCAGATCCTCCTGATGTACTGCATCCTGTACTATAATCCGCCTGCCCATCTCTGTGGTGCATAAACAGATAACCATAACTTTTCTTTTCTGCTTGGGAAAAACTGGTTTGTAATAGGTTCTAACCATACCTTGCATTGTCTAAATGCTTCTTTCATCCCCCGCAGGAGGGTTTGTGCATTCCACACTAATCTGATTGAGATGTGCTCATGGTGGTGATTATCATGCAGAGACAGAAGATACCCATAAACAGAAAATGCAAGCTCTTCCCCTGAAGGAACCATGTACATTATATAATGCATTCTAGATGAAATTTCACATTGATTTTAAAGAGGATATCTCATATCACAATGATGCAGTGGGTCAAACCAAGCCAAGTCAAACTCAGAGCAATGTACTGCTTTAAACCCAGCACTGGCAGTTCAGCAAGAGCAAAGAGAAGCATGTTTTCTTGTACTGTGCTTGCAATACACAGCAAACCAGTTGATAAGCTTGGCACATGAGATCAGAAAGTGGTCAACTTGCACCTTAGTCGGCTCAGGTACGTGTACGGATTCCAGGATTCTGCCGCCCACGTTGTGAACACAGGTTAGAGGGTGCAGTCAGCATGGAGCCACCTCAGCAGAACGCGTGTTTGTTTTGGAGAGTAAATAGAGACCAATTACCATGCGGTAACTTTGATCAGCCCGCTGTGTTGTTTGTGGGAAAGAGTGACACGGTTACCATGTTCGACCAACTGGGATTGATGGACAAATATTCTGGAGAAATTAGGATGGAGAAGTAAATCGGTTTCGTAGAACTTCAAAGGTGGCATCGTGACTGTATTTATTCCATTAGCTTTAAGTATATCGGTTTTCAACCAAAAGTTGGTGTTTGATGGAATGGAATATGGTCCTATAGTAGCAAAAAACAGAAAAAGTTGTTGTTGTTTTTTTAATTCTTTGCTTCAACCTACAACAAAGAAATTGCAGGCTTGAAATGCCCGAGCCCTAAAACAAAAACAGACCCGCAGAATATGGTGCGAGTTTCCACAACCTCCGAGAGCCGAGTTCCTCTGTGACTGAGCGCCACCCGTTGGTGGACTGTGCCTGTTGCTAGCCAGCCTGCACTTCCACCTCAAAGAACATACCAATTAACAGGGGTATCAGTGCTGGGCTTTATGCTGCATGATTCGCAGCACCTTCAGACAAAGCTCCCTTCACTTTGAGACATGTTTAAAGAAATGGAGCACTCATCAGAAAGTGAATGGAAGGAACAACACACAAGACAAACGCGCTTTCACAAGAGGGAGTTTCTGAACGCGTAAATCCTCCACGCTCTCTTTGGCTGCGGCCTTAATTCAGAGGTCGATCATGTAACAACAACAAGCGGTGACAACCCCTGCTCCCCCAGCATCTTGTGAAAAACACAAGGTTTTTGCGATGGACTTCAGATTGATCTAAAAAGAGCGCCGTCTCGAGATGCCCACACAATTAAATTACTCTAATGCAAGTAGACAGGCAATCTCTATACTATAGTCAGTGCGCACAATGCACTGTAATTACGCATTCACAAAATGCAAGCATTTAAAATGTAGGTGTAAGAGAACTATAGGCTTGGAAAAACAGAAAATGGGCCACAACCACCGTGAAAGTAAGTGATCTTACCCTTGGAGCCCTACAAGAAAACTGAGCTCAGTGTCCTTATGAATAGCTGAGAGTTAGAGCATGATACAAAGTTCAAATAAATAAACTGCAGTGGAGTGTGGTACACCAAAAGGTCAGCACTATGAATTGAAAGAGGCCCAGAAGTTTACCATCAGCTGTGTAATGCGGTTGGTTGGACATCGTGCTTTTTAAAAGAAGTGCTTTTCTTTCAGTAGCTGAACTAAGAAAGGAGGCAGAGGAAGTGGATAGATCTTTAACGCTAGGCTTGTGTTAAAACTTTGACGTTAAAGCCATCATTGATGTATAGGTACCATAAACAATTATTTAATTGAATTAAAAACGATTTTTGAATGCAATTAAATATTAATGACTATTAATGACTGCCAGACAGTGAACATTAGCAGTAGCAGAACAACGTGTGCTTATAGTGAAATCCAAACAAAGTGAAAATTCTGTAAAAGAAGATTGTGAGGTAGCGAGATCACAATCTGTCATTTATTTTCAATCGATTTTGTCAAATCATTTGGACAAATGTATCTGATATGATCCACATACAAATTCATCTTCAGTTAGATTGACCCTCACATAGCTTCATATTCACTATATGTGCTCACTACATAGGGTATAACATAATGGCATTGTAGTGCACTATAAGCTCAATAGAATGCCTACTGAGATGCGGTCACAGGAACAGTGTGACATCTAATAGTGCTTATAGGAAATTAACTATGTGGATGTAATATCAGGTTTTAACATATCCATACCTAATTTTATATATATATATATATATATATATATATATATATATATATGAAAATGAAATAATTAAATATTTTGTAATACAGCTGACTTTTTCTGAGATCAACAAAAGAGAAAAATCATTTGGCCAATTAGTAATAAATGTACAATGAAACAAAAGACAATAGAGATACATAAGTTAACGCTAGGGGGAAAACAACAACAACAACAACAAACACTGTGGCATTTTAGAACATCAGACTCCAGATGCATTTGTTGGAACAAAAGACTCTCTGCATCAATAAGAAGAATGTAGAAACAACCCAGAGGAGGTTCCTTAAAGCTCTGCTCTTTCTTCCAACCCAAGATTGAGAGCTGCAGAGGGTCTATATTTTCTTAACAGATGGGTGCTCTGCTATGCTAAGCTGTGAGGGTGTAGCTCTTGTGGTGCATGTGTTCAGAAATGCAAATGGAGTCTGCCGGCAGATGTGGCTTTAAATAGTGTCACACAGAGAGCCCCACTGCTGGAACCCACAGGGCTCAGGCCTGAGCAGCGCTGGGTGGGGGAACGTCCCACATGAAAATAAATGGATCCCTTTGGGTTAGGGCTAGTTTAAAAGCGTTAAGGCCTCTCGCTCAAAGACAGAGGGTTCGGTGGAGGGGAAGGAAATGGTGAAAATGTGCATTTAGCACTCTTGTATGAAGGGCTTGAGGGTAGCGTGGTGAGGTTTTTGTGGGAAGGGGGGGTGATTGTTGGGGGACGCAGAGTGTTCAAGAAAATGGAGAAAGAACGAAACAACGGAATACAGATGTTTCTGGAATTGAGAAATTATGTTTGTGTGTGTGTGTGTGTATTTTCTCCCCCAGTTACAGTACAGTGTAGCTCTGTCATCATTTCCAAAGAGGAAACCTGATACCTCATGACAGTCCTAAAAAGATTCAATAGAAGTTCAATAGAAGAACACTGTAATCTGAAACAACACACACAAAAAAATCTACTGTAGTAAACAAAAAGACTCAACTTAAACCTGCACTTAGGTAAATGTAAAGCTGCAGCAGGAAGTGGTGAACGTTAAATAAACACTTCTCTCCCTCACCGTGCTCAAACAGAGGCCTCCCAGATGCAGCTTAAATGGGCCGGAAGAGTTTTTTTTTCCTTTCTCCTCCTTCTGGAAGGAATTCCCATTCACAAAAAAAGATGAAGTGTTTTAAAACAGAGGCTGTTTCGGCCCGTGTTTCTGAGACTGATGAGGCAACAACTCGTTAAATAATCTAGCCATGCATACTTGCAATTTAAGCCATGGTTCATATTCAGGGACGTCTGGAGGTGATTCATTTTGTTGGGTTAAGAGTGATAACAAGGGTGACTAGTCAGATTATCAACATTTGTAGAAATTTCCAGAAGGTTCAAGGATTTGATAGATTTTCTGGATTTCAATGAATATGCAAATTGCATTTGGAGTTTTATATACCGCAATAATTTGCAATTTCTTAATGAACTTTAACCATTTATAGCTACATTTGTAGCTGTGAGAAGCTGGTGAAAACAATTAGTGTAAAGGAATTGTCAGTTTAGAAACTAATGTAGTAGCACAAATGTATGATTTATTTTATTTATTTATCAGTGGAGTTACAGAAGAAACGATCGTCAGAGCTGCTGTTATAGAAAATGAATCAACACCTGATCAATCAGATTCAAGAATTCAAGACTGCTCTGGCATAAAGGAGGGTTCAAATGCAACGTTTATTTATTTTCTCTTTAGTTTCCAATTTTTAATGAAATGTTTTTGTAACAATCCATCTTTAAAATCTTCTTTTCCCCAATCTGAGCATCGCCTCTTGTGGTTGTCTTGTGTAAGTCAATATCTGATAGATAACACGCTCTTTAGTCTGAATCTCTTTTTAAGTGGTCATGGCTCAACCATTAGGTCATTTGAGTTGAGGAATGACAAGGTGACTCTGAAGTCACACAGATGTCTTGGGTATAAATGCTTCACCCTGGGGTGAAACGACTGAGAGACCACACTGTCTGCCACATTCCCAAAATGATGGCCTGGAGAAGGCGAGTTTAAGCCTTTTAAGTGATGAATAGCAACATACACCATGAAATTGGGAGACAACAGAGGGCCATGAAATCGGGGAAAGTACCGGAGGTGTTTTTAGTAAGGTGTAAATTGTAATTGGTAAAAGCTTAAAGACGCTGTAAACATAAGAGCCCTCTTGGAGAGGTGTGAATCCTTGTTGAAGCCATGCATTTTAAACTCTTTCACCAGGCCATTGTTAGGATAGGTCAGGTTTTCTTGGTGTTAGAGAAAAGGGGAAGTGGAGGGCAAGTTTACATGGCAACAACCGCCTCTGGTGGTCCCATTAGGGGCCATTAGTTTTACTGACATTTTTTTAAGGCCTTGGCATCTAGGCTGACCCAGAGCTTAACTCCAGGCTGGATACCAGCACCATCAGTGCCTTATGATAAACATGGCTGGAGAAACATTCCACCGGGACGGACACAGCCCAGCTCCATCAAAGCGCTGGGAAGCTTCCGTTTTGACATGGCTCAGGTTTGGCATCTGAGGAATCCCTTTTAGGCTCATTTATAACAGGATGAGGTGACAAAGACATCATGAAAACATTTGCCAAAAAGAGAGTGACCAGATGGTAGCCGATGAAAGGATTACCAGAGCTCATAGTGTTGTTGATGGTCAAGTACGTCCCTTTATTTTTATGTCCTGTAAAGAAACTGAGTTGGACCTAGAGGTTTGTATAGACTTTATCTTTGAGGTCAGAAATGATTAGATAAACCAAACCACCTAAGAAAGCAGTGTTTCAAGCTGAAACTTTACATTTTCCGACACAGGACAATTTTCAGGACTGAGGATTTTGTGGATTGTGGGAAACAATTTTTTTTTATCTTATTAAATCCAATAAAGGGGGAAAATGAAGACTGATGATGGAACTATTGTTTATAGATGTGGTCACGAACTAATCTGTTTTGTGAATGTTCCAAAAAACCAAAACTGAATATAAATCCAAAAACTGTGTTGTTCTTTAATAAATAAAACATTATTAGCATTTGCAAATAGCTTAATTTATTAGAAAAGAAATAAAACACAATAATATTGTCTGGGCTGTTAATGGAAAATAATCAAAACGTCTTCATGTCTGGCTCCACACAAGGCTCACACCACCCCATTGCTGATTATTTTCCTATAACCACAAATGTTGTATTCCTTACATATCTCTTAAGATTCCATAAAGACTCATTTACTTCACTGTCATTCTGCACACTGCACTTTACTGTTACTCCATGTAACTCACCGGTACGTTAAATACATCACTTTCCAATCTGTAATGTTTACACAATCAGAATAGTTACTTATTGCTAACTTCTTATCATTTCTATTCACTCTTTCATTAAGCTTAGTTCATAAATTGAGTTTATTTGTTCATTCAGTCTAAAGAACAGAGGTCGGGTTTTCATTTCACTGCATGCTGTATACTGAATATAACTCCAGGTGTGATAAAAAAAAATCTTGACACTCGAATCTATGACTTAGTCCTAGCTAGGGTGCATTAATATTCAAGATGCTATATAAGGGTATGTAGGGTTCTTTGAGTAATATGATTCTGTTCAAAAAGCTATGTTGCATTTTTATGGCATTTCTATTTAAAAAAAAAAAAAAAAAAAAGAGGAAGGAAAGAATGTAGTTAGTTATAGGACCACTCTTTTTTTTGGTCTTGCGTAAGTCCATTCCAGCCCTGCAGTGTCAATGCCATGGTCTGGTGTGGCACCCAGACAGGACAGGAATAGAGGTTAAGCCAAAGTCATTAGTACACCCACAGAGCCACCACAAAGCATGGGCATGTACATGTGCACAATTAAACTACTAGGTGCACTGACCAGTAAAAAGCAAACGCAAAAGCTCAGATCTGCCTATTATCTCTGGCACGATAAGGCAACAGATCACCTGATGATAACACGTTATACTTTTGTGTTTTAAAGAAAGAGGACATTTACCAGAACAGGTCCTTGACTTTGGGGGTCCAATAAAACAATAAAATCACAGTAAATCCTGCCAGCTAGGATCTGTGGGAGGGTTGCGGTCACATCGAGCATGTCACAATGCTGGGAGCCCTATGACTGACCACTGAGCTTCTTTGTTGGCCAGTTGAGGAGCAACGTCACCATATAAAAATAAGAAAACAAAAAAGGCCAGCTGTAAAAAAAAAAAAAACCTCACAATGGTCCTATTCTTAAGCTCAAATGAGATATAAATGCCCCCAAAAAGTCATATGAAGGAGAGGAACTTTCCCGTAACAAAATAAGCGCATTCTTGTTCTTAACATTCCCTCGTAAATGTGTTGCTTCTTTTTGTGTGAATTGTAGCGTCTGGCTGTTGGTCAGTCAACTCCCTGGCCTGCGTCGTGATGACTGAACAATTACACGTAATAAAGAAATGAGAACACATGCAGAAAATGCTCATCAGTACAGAGAAATCTGAAAGAAATAAATAAAAAGCTCGAGTGTGGCTTTTCTTCGTTTTGATTTATGGCTCAGTCTTTAAAAACTGGAGTGTCTGAGTTTTCTCTCAATGTTTAGAGTCCACTAGACCATGCATTCAACACCAATCAATCAGTGCGACCAGTCAGACGCAAAGCAGCGGAGGATTCCAGAGCTCTCTCCCATGACGGAACCAACAGTCCATTATAATTTAACAGAAACAACTGTATGGCTGCTGAAAACAACATTATCTCAGTATCCCATGTCATTGGCCAGTGCTTTTGTTTTGAAAATAGCATTCTATTTTTAGTTCATTTACACATTCGTTAATGAGACCTTAAGTAAACAGCAAAAAGTCTGCCAAAAAGGAAGGAAAGGGGTGGTGGTGGTGGGGGTATAGGTTCAACTACTGTTTAATAAAGTGTCAGTTTAGTATGTAAGAGTTTGGTATGAGCAATTAAGATGGAACAGCCTCATTTTAATATTCATACAATATCTAGATATTGAGAGATGAATTTAGTAAAGAAGCAACCTATATGTTCTTTGGTGGTGGAGGTAGCAGGAAGGACTGGGAAACTAGTCAGTACTGAGGTCAAGATGGATGAAGGACAATTAAAAAGTTGCTAAAAAGCTTCTGGCTGCACAATTGCACTTGACTACATGCAGTTATAGAAAGGAAATGATTTATAATCCCACCCTCTGGTGCCACCCAGATGAGGATGGGTTCCCTTTTGAGTCTGATTAAAGGTCTCAGGGGCTTTTTCCATTAATCACTGTTGCCTCTGGTTTGCTCATTAGGGATAAAAAAATAAATTAAAATCTTAAACTTTATCAGTTTTATCTCCCAAGTCTCTCTTTTAGTCTCCCAACTAGCACCCTGGTACAATGACCACACATGAATCTTGAAACAATCAACTAGGAAATTTGGCAGGAAATGGTGTCAAACTAAATTGGAAGTATTTCAAATAGCATGGAAGGAAAGCCTCCTGAGCTACAGGAGGACAGAAAATCTCTCAGTGCGGCTATATTATTATATAATACAATATTAACATATTTCTCTAAATGTTATTTAATACTGTAGCAAAATTAATTAGGAATAAAACCACTGCAGGGACACGAGGAGAACTCAGAAATGATACTGACCTACAAGTTGCTCAGGAGCTCTTGGTTGCACAAATCTACTTGACTATATACATCTGTAAAAAAAGACATTATTTATAATCCCACTCTCTGGGTTCACCCAGATGAGGATGGGTTCCCTTTTGAGTCTGGTTCCCTTCAAGGTTTCTTCCTAAAATCGTCTCAGTGACTATTTCTGTTAACCACTGTTGTCTCTGGATTGCTCATTAGCGATTAAAATAAATAAAAATCTTATATTCTGAATTTTCTACTACCGTAAACTTGCTTTGTGACAATTACCATTGTTAAAAGCGCTATAGAAATAAATTGAATTAAAAAGAATTCCTCTTCCAATCTTCCAGACTTGAGAACAAGACAATGGCCAGAAGTGATAAAAACTACTCTGCAGCAGAAACCAAGAACCTGAATGTGATAGAACGGTCCAGTCAAAGTCCAGACCTCAGTTTAAAAGAATAAAAGTTAAAGGTGGGCGAATACTTATGCAAAACACTCTAGGGACCCTTATTGTTCTAGAACATCCATGAAACAGTTTTCTTTCTCCTGTGGTCACTTACACTACAGCAGCTTTCCCTCACCAGCAGCTGGTCATTTAACAAGAAAAAAAAAAAAAAAACGCTTTAAAATCCCAGAGGATTATATGCAAACTCACAAATAAATGTTTTCTTTCAGAAAAAAATAATGACATTTTTTTTATATGGATTTTTATTTTTATTTATTTAGCGCCTGAATGAAATTACAATGATAACACAGAACACTCCAGTAAATAAAAGATGGATTTTAAACATTCATGATCATAATATAAACGATTAGAGAACTCAAAATTTTATTCAGTGTAGAATTTTTTATTCCTAATTATAAAGTACTAAAACAACAAAATGACAAATAATCATATACTGAAATTAAAATGGCATGATTTATGAATATTGTGTGTCATCCCACTCAGACAAATAGTACATATAGAATATTAGCCAACCTAGTTAGCAGATTATGTAACAGCTAGTAAATAAGCCCCCATGTGTTTTGAACTGATTTTTTTCTAATATTCTCGGTGATTTATTTAACCATTAGAGTAGATTTGTCAGTAAAATGAGTTTATTTAGGAAGCCAACTAGCAGTGTTTCAACCTTTAATCTCATTGATTTGTTTTCATCATTTAATCTGATTGTGTATTAATTATTCATTGAAATGACATTATAACCTCGGATGATGATGATAATTACTATTATTAAAAATTATTATTATTATTAGTAGTAGTAGTAGTAGTAGTATTCCAGAAAGTAGAATGTGAATGGATTCAAATTTTATTTCAGATTCTGTATATTTGTAGATTTTGAGTTAAAGCCAAACAATATTCAAGAAGATGAATATGACTTCTATGACATTTTCTTCAGAATGTGAATGTAGAAATTTAATTAAATTTAATTAAATTTAAAATTAGCTCAAATTTGACCCAAATGATATATTTTTTTAAAAAAACTCAAAAGAAAAACAAAACAAAACTGTTCTCATTGTGACTTCTACTCTGACGGTTCCCTCAGTCTCCTGGCTCTTGGCTTTTTCCTGAGCAGTTTATCACCAATGAAAAGGCAGATGACATTCCATAAAACCCTGCGAAACAGCAGTAATATAACCAAAACCACCACTAGAACACCAGAAAACATTTTGAAACTACACTACAAAGTGAAACCTAATGATGTTTTAAAGCGACAAAAGCCCTTTTACACTCCTCTGTATATTTCTTGGGCCCCCCTTTTCTCTCGTTCTGTTTGACAGCCTCAATGCCCTGTGCCTGCTGGCCAAACAGAGATGTGTAAGTATTAATTCCAAAGACGAAGCAGGAGTGTGTGCCCGGAGCAATGTAATCTCAGCTGTATGCCAAGCTCAGGCGCGGGGCCGAGGCGCGGGGCTCAGGCGCAGGCAGCTGACAGGGCAAGGTTGAGTTGCTGTTGCTGTGTTGTCAGGATGTAGAGGGGGGGGCGCAGTGGTGACGAGGGGGGCCTGCTGCACTATTCAGCCCTGGCTTTACCCACTTCAACCTGCTAACAATGACAGCTCTGTCCGAGAGAACTCCAAGAACCGAGCCGGGGCCCCCTCCCAAACTAAGAGCCCTGATTTGTGGAGTGTGCCCCGCTCCCTTCTCCCTCTGATCCCTTGTCTATCTGTCCTTCGCTCCTTTCTTTGGCACAGCACTGATGTAATCCAAAAACATCCACGGGAGCAGCTGCACAGCGAAACTGTCCTCTCCAGCTCTCTCTCCCTCTCCCTTGCTCGCTTTTTTTCTTCTTCTCTCACTCTCTATCTCTCTCAGCCGCTTTCTTCTCCTTTTCTTTCTCCAGTGGCATGCGAGGCTGTCGCAGGGAGGGAGCTGTGGGGAGCGGAGACAATTAGGGCCTTTCTCTTCTCTAAAATGGGCTATCACTTCAAATCTCCTTTGCCATCTACCTCCGTATCCTGTTTGAAGAGCTTTCGGCGTCTGGGTCGAGGACAAATAAAGAATTCCAACAGTTTGGGAATGCGGCTTCAGACGTGCGTTTAGATTCAGAAAGTAACCTGAATGATGAAATCAGAAGGAGTTAAATTCTATATAATGTGTGGAGAAACTCACCTAGTGTTCAGCTGTCAGGAGCTCTTGCTCAGTGAGCTTAAGCAGCAGTCTTATCCCAAAGTAAAGACCATGTGTTTAAATTTAAGATTTGAAGCGTAACTTTTCTGATACAGACACAATAGCGTTCACCTTTGGTCCGATAAGGAATTGTGGGAGGAAATCCTTCAAATCACATTGGACATACTTGGGACTGTGAACTTCTCTGAAGGTGAACTTGTGGGACTTATGTTTCTGTTTTCGCTCCCAGTGGAGCTTCCTAACACCCTGCTGCACACTTTTCCAAGGAGCCCTGAGGGTTATCCTGTGTGGAAAACCTTGATCGATACCATCCCTTCTACATGCCACAGAAGATGGAGGAGCACAGAGGCTTGGCAGGCTGTGTCCTACCCAAGACCCACAAAAACACCCCTTTCCCAGCAGATTTTCCATCCCATAAAGAAATGAGTACATGTGCTGTCGTCTGGAAGAGCACGACAACAAACACTCCTAAAACAACTCTGATTAGGTTCCATGCTATCATTGTGCGGATCTGGGAAATAGCTGGAGTTCTGACATTCTGTTTGACCCCAGTTGACCTCTGAGAAATTTGAGGTGGGGTGAATGCATGCAGAGTTTCTCAACAAGCCCTTGGTAATGGCAACCAGAGAGGCCAAAAGCTACAAGCTGCCGAGTGGAGGAACAGGTTAGGGCACTAAGGGTCGGAAACAGGACTCCGTACAGCCACAGGGCAGGAAGTGGTCTGTTCAGTGTTAGCAGGGGGACCGTTGATGGTAAATAAACAGTGGTAAAGAACAGTGCAGTCAAGCCTTCTGTCAGCTGCCAACTTCTCTGATGGAGAACTAGTCTTCGATCCAGTGATCTGATTGGTTCTCTGGGAGGAATGGTTTTCGAAGCTTCCTGATCTAAGATATGAAAAAGGTTCTTTCCTGGTTAAAAAAAAAAGTATTCGGTTTCTATAACAACAGCTCTGTCAGTACTTTTCACTGTAAAATAAATCACAGGTTTATAGTGATGTGTTTGTTCCAATACTGTATGTTATCGTTTCTATGGTGACAACTTACTGAGCTATGTTTATTTAACATTTTCAAGAGGAGTCTCCATTTAGCAGAAGTTTACATTTCTGTCATTTAGCAGATGCCCTTATACAGAGCAACATACAGTTTTATCACTTTTTTATACAAGTGAGAAATTAAGGGTTAAGGGGCCCAGCAGAAGCAACTCGGTGGACCTGAGATTTGAACCCACCACCTTCTAACCTTCTAAGTAGACCAACACATTAACCACTAAGCTACCACATCCTGAGTCTCCCGCATCAGAGCTTTGTAACAGGTAAGACTGTTCTCAGTCCCAGGGAAGTGTGCAGAACTTCACAATTTATGGTATCTCTTTAACATGACAGGTTGCAAGACAAATTGTGTCTTATTGGCTTCAAGAGAAAGCAAAACGTCAGGCATGACTAATAACAGGAACTTGTTTTGTGGATATTCCATAACATTTATTGGATAAAAAGTAGATATGACACACTTTAATAAATATTAATTAAAATGTTAGCATTGGCAAATTGTTTTGATATAAGAGGAATGAAACACTTCAGGACATGCTGTTATTGGAAAATATTCTGCTTAGGGAACTTTGAGGCATGTCATCTCACCACACCATCACCAAACAGTTTCTTGTAACAGCATGCTCCATTGTTCTTTGTTTACCATTTTTAACATTTTTGATGAATGTATGCCCATTATATTGCTTAAAACTATCAAAACTTTGAAAATATATGCTTTATAGCTCACTAAATATTTAGATGAATCCTGGCCCTGAATATCATCTACATCATGATCCATATTAAGTGGTCATAAGAAGTCATAAGAAGTGGTTCATAGTTTTATAATCTATTTTTTCATTTCACTTGAAATTCCATCCACAAGTTTAATCCTGCATGTAAATTCTTCACATAATTATCTTCCAGCAATATGCGTTTGATAAGCCGTGTAAGTTTGCCTGCATTGGCTTGTTCACTCCATCATGAGTTCCTCAGTATACCATCACACCTGAACGTAGCTGGCGACACGAATGTTTCTGGAATAAACCGAAACATCTTCAGAAACAATCACATGGACTCTTGGTGATATTTAAGTGACATGTGGACTGATTAAGGTCAGGAAGGAAATAAGGGTTAAAAGAGAAGGAAGCATCACACAAAACCCTTGGTTCAACTGGCAGAACTTAAGAGGGTAAAGGGACACTGCACTGGAGGCAACAGCCATTTTGGTCTTCGTCCAAGCCAAGCTGAGTGCCAAATGATGAGGACACAGGGCCCAGGATGTGGGCAGACTGTGCAGTGTGGGTGGGCTGACCCCACCTCCCTTTGTGCCTGGGCCCCTGTTGATAAAATGGGCATGAAGGGATGTGCCTATTCTATCCCCATTTAACCCACATTGTGAGCCTTCACTAGTTAGCTGGTCTTCAAATGAATTGTTGCCACTGCTTCATGCCAAGGTTCATGCCTTATTACTCTTACCGTAGAAAAGCCAATTGGTTAAGTGTGCATCTCAAGGGCTTTAATGGCACACATCTTTGATATGGTATCAACTTGCGTGGGGTTATAGAAAGGGACAGACCAAACCTTCCACATTATAGGCATCAATTAATTAACAAAGAAAATGATCTTTGTTAAAAAAATCTGGTGAAATTCTACACCATTCATTAAAGCTGCTAAATTCTTTGAAAGCATGTTTTAAAAGTAGAAGAACTGGCCAAATCACAAGGTTAGTAGGACTCTAACGCCCAGCTCGTTTATCCAGGAAGTTGCTCAAGAACTGTTCTCTGTTCACAGATTCTGAAGTCGCA
The DNA here is from genome assembly GCF_019097595.1 of Hemibagrus wyckioides. Taxonomy (NCBI): domain Eukaryota; kingdom Metazoa; phylum Chordata; class Actinopteri; order Siluriformes; family Bagridae; genus Hemibagrus; species Hemibagrus wyckioides. The sequence goes on from NC_080719.1 coordinate 6,264,137, forward strand.
AGATGCTTAATTTCACAGTTCATCTATTCAAAAACAAACTCTAACCAAATCTCATGCAATCAGAGTTTTACATGGAATTTACATTAGGATTCATTTGGTATTCAAGTTCAGCTAAAAAAATTATAGTAGTAATATTCATTTTAGAGTATTGTATCCCAAGGCCATGCCTCTCTGGAGACAAAACAGTATCAAAGTGGGATTTCTCCCCCACTGGGAAAAGCGTTGCGAGTTTATCACTAATCACCATGAAACCGTTGCTTCATGCAAATAAACCATTTACCTGCAAGTTTACAGTAAATTTCTAATATCAGTGTCCCAGAATGCACTGTGCTCTTGGAAATAAAAAAAATTGAGACTATATTTCAAGAAATATTAACACATGGCAGGCTAAATGGTTGAGTGTCAGACAGTTAAATGAGGAATTGTAGACTTAGGCAAAAAGGGGAAATGATAGATGATTAGCCAAGTCTCGTTGGCAATGGCAAAGTTAAATGTTTTTAGTATACAGATGATAGTAAAACTCATTCATTCATTGCTTTATCCCAAGTCATGGTGGATCTGGAGCCTATTCCAGGAACACTATGCAAGGCATACTGAGAAGGAAATAATCTCTGGATGGAGTGCCAGTCCATTCACTCACTCATTCACACCTAGCATCAGTTTAGCATAACCAATCCACTCTACAGGAGATGGGAGGAAACCAGAGAACCTGAAGGAAACCCACATGGACACACTGAGGACATATGAAACTCGGCATTATTGGGACGCACAGTCATGATGCGCATCATCTGTGCAGATTTATAGCCAAGCTTTTGGATTGCTTTGTAAAGTTACATGTTTAAGAGTTTCAATCATATCCATAGTCTTGACTGTGGTATTTGAGAATAAGACATTTTGTCAATAAAATTGAATGTTTAGGAAAAGAGATCTGTGTTTGTGTGAGAGAAGGCAGGAATGGAGTGTGTGTGTGGGGGGGGGGGTGGTTGGAGGGAAGCGCGGGTTATCGACAGGCAGGGCGCAACGAATGGCTGGCGCCAGACGAGCTCTACAAGCCTGGGGAAGATTTAGCGCCATAGAGAACCGAGTGTCGGAGCGAGTGCGTGTGTGTTTGGGAGTGTATGTGAGAGGGTCAGGCTCTGAATGCTGAGCTGTTCAGGGCAGATTTCACGGCTGGCTGATCACAGGCGTCCGAGCCTCGACCCTCGCGACAGCTGCAAGGCCCTGCCGGCATTGCCCACTCCCCCCTCTACCCACACACACACCTCCTCCATCTATACTCTGCACAAAGGGGGCCAGCCTGGACCGGCACAGTCCAGCCCAACACTGCAGCGCCTGACAGGCCGCACTCGCTGCTAACGATGGCAACTGTGTGAGGTATGCATGAAGGGTGGTTGGGGGGGGGAATCATGGTAATGGAGTGAGGGAGCGGGAAACACAGCAGCCCCTGCTCTCCCCCTGCAAGCTCAGCGAGGGGCTCCCGCTTTCTATGAGATTATTTCTCTTTCTTCTCTCTATTTGCTTTGCCCATTTGTTTCATTAGCATCATTTTTTCCTCTTTCTCACATCTTTTATCAAAGGCTTTATCCCAATCTGCATATCCTCCGCTCCAATGAGAGCACACCCCGTGTACAATACAGGGACGCCGTGGCCTTTGCACACGGGAAGTTTTTGGGAGGCCAAATTGGGTCAGAGTTCGTGGAGGACAGATTGGCATCGAGCACGGCTGTGCTTACTGTGCCCGATCAGTGACAAACGGCACAAACGAATGACAGGATGATGAAGATGGGAATAAATAGCTGTAACCGGTGATAAAGGATCAGTGAATCAGTGTAAGCAGAAAACAATGGCAACAGATATGCTGATCTACAACTTTCCACTTATTTCCCAAGCTGTCGTTATTTCAAAATACAAGCCCATTTAACTAGCTCCAGTTCGAAGACTACATTCACATTTAAGTTTATGGCATTTGGCAGACGGCCTCATCCAGCACGACTTACAGATGTGCTATGAAGTCTGTATCACATAATACATAGATACCGGATCAGTCTAAAAACTCGGCTATATTTTTTATTTTTTCTAGTTTTCAGGTGCTACTTTAAGTACTTCAGGAATGGCTAGCTCTTTATATGCCATTTTAATACCTCCAGTTAGCTGTTTGAACCTTTACAGGACGTTCATTCCCCTATAGAAGTGTGAAGGCATATTCCATAATGCTAGCTCTTAAAGACTATAAATCAATTACAGATTTTAACTTTAGAAAAACAGAAAGCTCCATAAAGACGTCATGAATAAACAACGAATTAGCTTAATTAGTAGGTTAAAATATTACACCACAAGCATTTTATGCAGAATGATACAAAAATTTGATTATTTAAGAAACGATACACCTAATGTCCACTATTCAACACTGTCATCAGTGTAGTAGTGTCCGTCTGGAAAATAGGTGAGGTTGTGGTGCAAAACTTTGCATCTCCCATGGTTTCTATGTGAAGAATAGAAAAATCTGCATCTTTAAAGCAAAATTCAATAAATTGCTAGAACACAATTTTAATCATTACGGCAATCAGTAATCAGAATCATTAATCGCTCAGAAATTTGCATTATTTTAGCAGTTATCTTCAACAGCAAGGTTTGTATCCTGGTTTACTTAACCACGATTTAAACAGTCAAACTCCTGGTGTCTTTTTTAGTTCAGAACGGTTCGCTGTTTAGTGTTAAAGGTATAGCTATATAGACCTTTCACATAGCAGGGAATTTGGGGTAAAACAATATCAAAGTTCACTCTTATAGAGCAAAACCAATATCAATAGTTAGAATCTGAAGAAGCACATACAAATGAAAGCAAGAAAAGACCTGAAAAGAGTTAGAGTAAGAAGGGATTAAAATGCCACACATGCATTACATTCTCAAACTTGTCTTTTGGGGTTTTTTTTGATTGTTTTTTTTTTTTACTATTAATGCGAAAGAACAATTAATTTGTATTCTTTGGTTGCACAATAAGTGCAGTGTTTTCCCACACACGGGTAAGATATGGGCAGGATGCCCGGGTATAATAACAAGACCCATTAAAAATAATTTGCATTGTATTTATTAATCTGTTCCAGGGGAAATACAACAGCGCAGCAAGAGCAACTAATATGAGAGAAGAACCTGTAAAATGCCCTCTTTTAATATTAATGCTTGGCTGTTATTTACCTTCTGGCTGCTTTTCAGTAACTACAAAATCTAAAGAAGCTGATAAGCAGCTGCACAAGCATTTTCATGGTACAGCTCCAGTCTGTCAGAGGAGCTCCTAATATTCCCCTGCTCTCACTTTCCATAGAATACAGTAATGTTGCTTGTAAAACCCTAAAACAGACTTAATGACAGGTTAAACAAAATAGTTGCCAATGATTTTCCATCACTAATTTGCATTTTCTAAATGCATACCTTGTCCTTGTGCCCCATTAAACTAATATAGTCACAGCGCATTTCCAAGCAGAAGAATGTGAACGATGAATAAACTTAATTCACCTCGATATCAATTTTGGCCAAGACATGTGGCGACACTTTTGAGCGCTCTTTCAGTCCCGGCAGTTTACAGCTTAAAAATTTCCTCATAGGATCTACCTAATGAGTGTGTGAATGATGCCCTGAAATGGAACGGTGTCCAGTCCAGGGTGCATTCCCGCCTCATGCCCAGTGTTCCCGGAATAGGCTCCGGATTCACCACAACCCTGACTTGGATAAAATGGTTACTGAAAGTGAATGAGTGAATTGAAATAAATCGTCCTTATTATTTCTTTCAACCCCCCCTAAACTTCTCTCAGTCTCCTGATACTTACATTGCATTTGACCACCTACGAGGCTGTAAAATAAATCTCATCCATCACTATGATGAAAAGCAGAGCTTTCAACACAAATGAGGCAGACTGTTGACTTGCACAAGTCAGCAATTGGACATAAAAATCCATGATCATAAAATATCAGCACGATGAGGGCCTTCATTAAAAAAGGATCAAAAGCAGTTATGAATGTGCCAGGAATTAGGTGCGTGAACATACTTGGCTGTAGATAGATCCATCGAGAAGATAATGACCTCGAACATACATTTCAATCAACACAGCAATGGTTGCAAGAACATGGTCATCTCAGTCTTGGGATCTGAACTTTACTGAAAACCTGTAGTCTGTATAAAGAGGACAGTTCACGTGCACTTATACAGCATCTTAAGATGTTCTACATGAAGGAGTGTCCCAGATCCATCTGCCACTGGCTAGTGTAGTTCCTCTAGGAGAGACTTCTTTAAATATTACTTGTAAGGGTGCAAATACTTTGGAATTAAGAAAAATGTAAACAATGCTCTTTTGAAATCCCCATTCATGATTTGTTCATTTTTCTGAGGGGGGCTAATACTTCTGGAATATCTGTTGTGTCATATACCGCACAGGTAAGATTCCCACCTTGATCTGAAGATAAAAACTACAATTAAAAACATGAAAAGTTTCATATTATCCATTGTACCACCACAGTTTGTCTATGGATCTCATGCTGAAGTCGTTTGACCAAAGTTCTTCTTTAAAAATTCTGTCTCTTTGTTACAACTAATAGTCTGGACATGCGCTAATGCTTCATGCTCATCATGGCCCTTCATGCAGTGTAAAGATGATAAACTTTGACCATTCGGGGTCACTATGCTTGATCACCAGTCAGTTTAATGCCCCTGAAACTATTGTAATGAGCTTAGACTGGCCTTGAACTGTGCAGACATGGGCTTAACACATAATAATCCTTTTTCTTCCTAGAATGAACTCTATTCTAACTCCAGTAACTTCAGACCAGCGAACACATAGCACACCTTGCTAAAATTGGGTACGCAGTCATTACACCATACCCCAAAAATGGCTACAAATTGCAATTTATTTTTCAATGACTCATTTACCCACTTGGCTGTATTTGGACTCGGCTGTGGAATGGAACTCATAATTGCATAATTGATCTGTTATCACACCTAAGCCTTTGTTCCGTTTGAGAAAATACAATGACTGGGATGTTTGTCGAACAGATATTAACGTTCATAGCAAGGAATCCGCTCCCCCGCCCTCCTGTTGGCTGGCACAGACTTACACCCACAACGAAAATTTGGCACAAAGGTTTCATGCACCTCATGTGACAGCAAGAGCAGTTGAGTGCCTGCTGAATCTGAGCCGATATATGCATTCCACACGCTCTGAGAGCCGGGATCGGCTAGGCAAAGACAGAGAGGGCAGGTAGCTGCATTTCACCGCTCAAGACTGGGCTCATTGTCCAGCTTCTGTGGGAAACTCGCAATACTTCCTTCAAGGGTGATTACTAGGAAACTTAAGATTTCGTATCAGTGACGCTTCTCACGTTTGCCACAGGAACACACATCTGCCCCTTCATATCTACCAGGCCCTCACATACAAGCATGCGACTCCCTACCTCCCATCCCTAATTTCGTACACATACTCACATTTACACAAAAATACACACAAATGATGAGGGTACCTGGTCTTTTATCACTTGGCCACTTGAACCATTGCAGAGGGTGAGGTGTGAAGATTTAATCCAATCCCTCAGCATGGTCTATGTGCACTCTCTGCAGGGAGGAAGATAAGCTCATTCTGATCAGGAGATAGATGTGGCCTTGCAAGCAAATTATTGTGGTTACTCTGAGCAGGATAATCAAGATTTACCTCTTTATCATTTGAGGCAACTTGTGACTAATCAACTGCTTGTTCAATGAAAAAGCAAAAGCAGATCTCGAAATTCAGTAACCCCAACTGTTTCTTGCATTTCTGTAAGAGAAGTGAAAGAGTATGTCCAAGTCTTTGGTTATGTAAATCTTCTTCATGTAATCAACTGCCTCAGCAGCAAGGACTTCTGCAACAGAAAGAGCATGGAAAGACTGCTGCTCAGATAGAGACTCTTGCACTTGTTGCTTGTGGGATGGGCCATACTGACATCTAGCGGCAGTCTCCATCACAGCTCCACAATGCATTCTTGGAGACGACCTCGAAGCAGTGCTGACATAGACTAATGGCTCCTTTTGCAGCTAATGATGGAGCAATGTGGACAGCTGCTGGGCAGTCCATGGAATGCCAACAGTGACCCCAGGCTTTGGTGGACCAAGAAGAGAGATATTCACTTTACCTCTCTAACTCTCTTTCCTTTACTTCTGCTTGAAATTATCCCTCTTTTGCCCATTCAAAGCTCATCACACCAGTTCCTTTCGTTTCTAAAGGCCTGCTTCTTTTGGGGTCTTTCTTCGGCTCACCTGTATGCAAATTGGCCCAGCATTCTGTTTCATTAATCTGGGAGAGGTAGGGCGAGATAGCAGCAGATTGCTTCCGCCGCGGCAGAATGTTCGCCGCACTTTGGCCACAAGTTAATTTATTACTGGAGGGTTTGGAGGGCCAGGCGCACAGGGGATGTTTGTTAAAGATCCTTTTCAGTGCATTCACTCGGCCAGAGTACGGTGCTTTGAAACCCCCCCCTGCAAAAGAGTGGCCATTCACAGAGAGTGCAGGAAACCTGAGGGAAGAACTAGAGGAACAATTCTGAAGAAAGAGAGAGATTAAGCACGGGGGAGTGTGTGTGTGTGTGTTTGCAAGAGAAAAAAGAGGAACAGAACTAGCTTTAAAATGTACAAAAAAAAGTGTGTTAGGCTGTGTACAATGATTTCAGATACGCTGAAATGAAAACAATCAAGTGAAAAACTTTGCCTTGGAGTAAACTTTAAGGTCTTGTGTTGATCAACTTGACAAAACCTGGATTAAACTATGCATAGTTTACAGTCAGTTGAATATTTTTGAGTTCTGGGAAGGTCCCTAGGTAATGCTGTAAAGTCCTGTTGTCTTCAGTGAAAAGAACACTAAAGAACACCTTATCAGTATGCTACTACTGAAACACACCTCAGCAGCTGCCACTAACAAAAGGCCAGGCAGTGTGAGAAAGGTGTGGGTTGAGCTGAAGATGAGGAGAGCTGAACTTTCTTCTCAGTAGCTCATTATTTACCGCCCTCCTTTTCGACTGAACAAAATTGAGCCGGTCGGACAAGAAACAGGGTACGGAAAGATGACGGAGTGGCACCTGGCCGACAGGTGTTTGGGCTGTCGGGGTCACGGGATTAACGGCTCCGCTCACCTGACTAACCTGAGTGAGGGGAAAGGGGCAGATCCTAAACAGACAGGTGCATCTGCTTGAGCAGTGGTACAAACACATCCAAAAAACCCTGGACCTACAGAGCCGGCCACATAATTACAGCTGGGGAAGCATGTGGATAGGGCTTTGAATTGCAGTGGTGGAGGTGCAGGAGAATAGAAGGGGAGTGAGAGAAGCAGATAAGTTGTCCAGTTTTCAAACCACATCAAAAAATTGATCTGTAGCCCAACTTCATTGTGTGGTTGCAAGGACAACCTCCTTTTCTTCGTCGAAGCCCCTGCCAGAGGGTAAGGACGGCCGTCCTTTTAATCACAGTGATGCCCTGGTTTTCGCTTTCTTTAATTATAGCCTGAAAAATGCGAGCCCACTCAGTCCAAAAACGGGACTTTGGAATTGGGGCCAGGTGCATGGGCTTCAAAGGACTGGGGCAGAGAAGGAGGTAATAGTGGGATGTATGTTTAGTGCTTAAAGAGGCAGTTAGCTAAACCGCCCCAATGAGCACAACACAGCAGTAAAGGGCCATGCAACAGCTGTTTCTGGATCGGTTTCCTTCCATAGAACTGAGGGATCGATTCCTTCAAGGTGTCAGTAGGTCAAGCTGGTTGACGTATCAAGCTAGTAAGCTAAAAGTTTATGTTCTGCCATTAAAAAAAAAGCTGCTGGATGTAAGACTCGGGATTTACACCCTACTAGTAGAAAAACGACACAGCAAGCTACTTGTGAAATAATATTTCGTTACATGGGTTGTATTTCCCTCTTATCTCTCACACAGATTAATCTTATGGCTGCAAGAGCCAAGTTGATGCACATCCAGGAAGTATTCAAGGCTGTATCCCAAACCGCATAATGTGCACTAGGAAATATACCTAGATAGGAACAATCCCAGTGGTCTACTGACATTCTAACAAACGTCAGGCAGTAGAACAAAACTTCTTGGCTGTGCCTTGCTGCCGTGTAGTTCACATATAACTGCATCAGAGACGGCTTCCTGCATCTCCGACACCAATAAACGCAGTGGACCCCAATGTGGTCTGCTGTTTTTTGTCCATCTCAAGGTTTATTGTATTGTGTGTTCTGAGATGCTTTTCTCCTCAGCATGATTGTAAAAAGTGGTTATTTGTCCAGTTTTGTCGAAACCAGTGTCCAGTGTAGCATTGAATTCCTGTTCTTGGCTGTCAGGAGTGGAAATCATTTCGTAAGTAGCTTGCTGTTTTTGTCACTTGGCGTGTTTTGAGATGCCTTCCTGCTCAGCACAACTGTAAAGACTGTTTATTTGTCCAGTGGTAGCTTAAGTGGTTTAAGGCTATGGGTTGTTGATTGGAAGGTTGGGGTTCCAATCTGCCACTGTTAGGCCTTGAGAAAGGCCCTTAATCCTCTCTTCTCCAGGGGGGCTATATCATGGCTGACCACACCTTCCAAAGCTAGGATATGTGAAGAAGAGAATTTCACAGTACTGTAATGTATATTTGACAAAAATAAAGACGACTTCTTCAGTAGGTATTTCTGCCTGCAGAACTGCCACTCACTGGATAATTTTTTTGCACTAAAATCTAGAGACTGGTAAATCCTTTCATGTACACCCCTATGGAGAGTCATACAACAGACAGTTTAGAAGCTAATGATTCTTAGAAACCCTGAAAAGCCGTTTTGACCTTCCCATTTCAAGTCAAGCAAAGAAGCTTTTATTGTCATTTCAACCAGATACAACTGGCACAGTAACGGTGAAACGAAACACCGTTCTTCCAGGACATGGTGTTACATAAAACACAGCCACATAAAACAGCAGAACTAAGCGAAGTGCATGTTCGCAAATAATGCAATACACTACAATACAGTTTTAATGGTTTTTACCTTGCAGCACCAACCAGTACACAGTTCTGTAATGAGTCAAATGCAATAGTAAAAATGCTATGGATGTAAACATTTAACCTTCATAAATCTAGATACGTGACGTGAAAAAAAGGAAGAAAGACCTTATAAGGCGAGGCAGCTGAGTGAGATAAATAACCAGGTAAATAAACAGCCAACAAGGAGCAGGTGAAGCTCAGGAATGTCATCTTGGCCACCTGTCAGCTAGAATTTTATAACCGGAGCCCCAACACGTCGATTTGCATAATTCTTTCATAATCTACTTCTAATTACTCATTAATAAATCAAAACGTCAATCAGCTTTAATACTGTAAGCCTTTAATGCGGCATGAGGAAAAGATCTGCTATAAATCAGCAGAAGAGATTTTTTTTATTCTCTGCCAACTAGGAATGCAGAGGGAGGGCAAGGCCTTACAGGCTGTGAATTCCACAGGTGAACACCTCTGCAGAGGTAGCGATGGGAAACACCTCAGCCATCAGAGAGAAGACAAGATAAGCACAGACAAGCTAACCACCATCCAAATAGTTAACATAATACAGGGCCTCACATCGCTTACACATCTGTCATCACAAGCAAACTGTACATTCCGGTTCGGGAAAGTGTTGTACAGTGTTGGGCGAAGGATCCTGATACAGAAATGCTGATAAACTTCGATAAACCAGTAAATGATTGATCATAATCTAACACAATCACAGAATGAATCACTCGGCATACACAGAGCTGTTTGAGAGATTATTGATTTTAATCAGATTTCAGTTTGGTATGACAAAAAAATGGGACATATATGGGATATATATTTGTTTTCACATATTTCTTAACTATGTATCAACTTCCTAACTGAGCATAAGAAACAAACAGTGCATTGGAAGTGAAAGGGTTAGGGTTAGCAGCTTTACAGAGGTATAGACATATAGAATAAAAATGCTAAATTCTAAAAGTTTAAAATTAAGTTACTATTTATCTCTAACATTTATCCCTATTGAGCAAGCCTGGAGGGAAAAACTCCCTGACATGATATGAGGAAGAAAGCTTGAGAGGAACCAGGCTCAGAAGGGAACCCATCCTCATTTGGGTGACAGGAAATAATGTAAATGTAAATAATCTATTTTCGACAACAGTTTTTAGTCAAGTGCAACTAAGGGCTCCTGAGAAACTAATAGGTCAGCGCAATTTCGGAGCTCATTATAGACTTGATGCTAATTCCTCCCTGCCAGAAGTCTTCAAATGTTTACTGATGAAGACCTGGAATTTCAGGTCAGTAGTGACTTCTATTAGACAAGCAGGTCCTATAAAACCATAAATTTCTATCCTATAATGCAAATAAATGAAATCTGTGGTGAATCTTTTCTTTACTGTGTCTTTTACTGTCTTCATCTTTACTTCTGGGGGATGTCTTTTGTCTTTTGCATTGCTGTTTCAGTAAAAAGAACCAATTTTAGTCTAAAAAAAAAAGGATGGTACAGAAAAAGTGTGTGTATTGTTAATGACATAAATTATAACCACAGCTCTTTTTTTTTTACTTCACAGAAACTGCTAAAGTCTCCACAACATTTTTTTTTATTTTTATTAAATGGCCTGAAAAGAAAGTTAATCGACTTCGGGATGGTAACGTTAATTGTTCTTTGCTTTAGACATCACATGACCCTGTTGTTGATTGTTTTCCTATAACAGCAAGCCATGTTGTTTTTTATTTTAAAGACTGCATTTCTGATTTAAAAGTCCAAAGAACTGTGCATGAGAAACCCAATGCAGGTTTAAAGGCAACCGGCTACACCAAATATTAATTTGTTTTACTGGATATTACTGTTTACATAAGGTGTATTAGTCCAGTGTTGGAGCTCTACAAGCTGCCAAAACGGCTTCAGTGCTCCTTAGCATTGATTAAACATATATACTAAGGGGAAAAGTTACAGTGTAGTTGGCATGGGATTAGTTTTAATGCTGTAGGGGACCTAGTTCCTGTCTATAAATCTGTTTACACATAAGCATATTTTCCCTATGTGCCTTTTATGCTCTATTTTATCTTATTTGTGTCTTAATTGGCTCTATATTTATATTAAGGACAGTCATAAAAAGCATTTCTCTACATGTGGTACTGTGTGATTGTGTAATGAAATGTAAGCTTTAATTCACAATGATCTTCAAGTATTTTAAAGCACAAGCAAAGGCTGGTGGCAGGGAGGTTTTTAATTTTTGTTTCTGGCATAAACTCTAGGTAGTGATTAAAAAAAAAAAAATGTCAATCAATAATGTAATTAGACACTTACCACAGTTCCAGTTCTTCTCATAACCCAAACACTCTTGTGGGTGTGGTCCATTTACAAACGTTTATTTACAGAAATGCAAAGCAAACAAGTCCAAATCAGCTAACTGTAAACTGTAAATGCCAACGGTTACAGGAAGGGCAAGGACAAAAAAAAAAGGGAATGTCCAGAGGACTAGTGTAAGGTCATGCAGCACAGAAGGTACAGTGAGAGGAAATGTGCCTTTAGACTGAATGATTTTCTGCCTGAATTTCCAGCTGTCGCTTTTATAATTTCAAGTTAAAAAGTTTTTCGCTTGTTTGTTTGTTTGTTTGTTTCCTGTAAGCCTGGAGCACTTCCTATTCCTAATGTTGGCACATTTTGTACTGTTATTTCATGTAACATAATACATCATGTTCTACTGCTTAAACATCTAACTTATTATATATTGTGTTTTATTTCTTTTTTAATATATCCTTCTTAATATATTCCTTTTTATTTTGTATTCAAATTGGTTTTGTTGTGTTGTTAAAATACGGAATTTAAAAATAAAATAAAAATAATAAATGGAATTAGCTGTATGGAACAGAAGAAAAATAAACAGACAAGATCTAATTCTATTAAAGTAGTATGTATATATTTTGTTCATTTATTTGCACATACTAGGCTGGGTTTTTATTTCAGCGCCTACTGTATAGAACTGTGTTCATGACAAATAAACACCCGAGTCTTGAATTTCGATTGATAACGTGAGCCAAACTGTAATTGTCTTTAATCGCAGATTGATCTCCAGCATACATAAACTGACATGAAGAACATTTTATCCCAGACTGACTAAATGAGAAGACATGACAGCTTGCACTGAGTTTCAATTAGCCCAATCAAGTAACTATGGCAACCTGCAGTTGGATCTAATCCCTCTAGTGGACATGTGAGGAAGTGCAGTAAGGTGATGTAACATCTACGGACCGGCGAGGTCCCATAGTCTGAGAGCACTAGCAAGAATGCTTCTGTTTTAACACAAAAGTTTTTCATACAAATGATATTATTATCAGTAAAACCTCAAGTGAAACGTAGAATCTTGGAAATATTAGCATGACTTGCATGGGTTATTATGCTATTATTATGCCCCATATGCTAAAATTGCTAAACCCTGCCTTAATCCACCAGCAGCTTTCCAAGGCAACAGAAAGGCCAGAACTTATTTCAATGAAAAACATCAATAGTTTTACTGTTTTGAGAACTGTATTAATAAAAAGCAATAACTTCAACAGGATAGACTTCATCTGAAAACTAGAATGAAACTCTTGGTTACACTATCGTACTTTTTTTTTTTGACTATAAAGTACACAGCAATGGAAGAGAAATGATTTATAACCAGTGTCTCAGATGAGAATGGCTTCTGTTTTGAGTCTGGTTCCTCTCAAGGTTTCTTCCTCAAATCTTCTTCTGCTCATTTGGGATAAATTTATATACTTCTGTATAGCTGCTCTGTGTATGTCTATTGCTTGTGTACTGCTATACAAATAAAACTGAACTGATTTGAAACATTGTGATTTGATGACTACCAATAAATTTGAGGGACGGTGGTTTACAGTTTGTGAAAAGTACTCCCAAAAAAAAAAGCTACAGTATTTGGTCTGGATATACTGACAAATGAAAAGAAAAAAGAAAACCTGTGTGTGATACAAAAAACATTTAAGAATTGTTTTAAACAACTACTTATAGCATTGCCACTATACAGCTACGCTCACACAGTCGCTGTACTGCGAAATCGCCAGTAGGCGTTCCTATTACCGGTTGCCATAGTAACATCAGTAGGTGGAGCAGCTAGCATTTCAAATCTAAATGAGAAATTCTAGAGGGAGATTCGGTGATTGTATATAAAATTCAGAACTGTCTATCTGCATCATATGATACAAGACGAAGGAGAGGAAGTGTGTGCTTTTTGCCACGGATCACATGCACTCTACTGTCTTCATTCCCATTGGTAGTCGCTGCACCAATTCTGTTGCCTCACAGCAAGAAGGTTCTGGGTTCAAATCCCAGGTTCGAACAGACAGGGGCCTTTCTGTGTGGAGTTTGCATGTTCTCCCCATGTCTGCGTGGGTTTACTCCGGGTACTCCGGTTTCCTCCCACAGTCCAAAAACATGTACACTGTAGCTGAAATTAGACTGTAAAGTATACACTGATCAGGCATAACATTATGAGCAGTGAGCGGTGAAGTGAATAACACTGATGATCTCCTCATCATGGCACCTGTTAGTGGGTGGGATATATTAGGCAGCAAGTGAACATTTTGTCCTCAAAGTTGATGTGTTAGAAGCAGGAAAAATGGACAAGCGTAAGGATTTGAGCGAGTTTGACGAAGGGACAAATTGTGATGGCTAGACCACTGGATCAGAGCATCTCCAAAACTGCAGCTCTTGTGGGGTGTTCCCCAATACACTCTGTATTTGAATAAAGTTCGATTTTTCTCAGCTTCAGCGCATCACTGGACACGCCCACATCAAGCTGTCGATGGTCACTGTCGCTCGTGTCACCAGAAGTCACCAGCTCTCATTGATATTGAATGATTTCTGGTAGCTTCGTTGCTGTGAGCATTATGCCATTTACTTTACCAATAATCCTACAAATACTGATCCTGTAACCCAACTGATATTTATAACCATTTAATGTTTTTTTTTTAAATATTATTTATTAAAAAATACAGGAAAAATATATGTACCTTTTTTTTGCAGCGTTTTTTATTTAATTAAACTCAAATCCAATTCTAATCTTATCTATTTGTTACAGGATCGGATCAAATTCATTTTTTCTCAGAAATCTGATCCTCCATTTGTTACCGGTCTTCAGCCCAGTACTGATCCTGTGTATCGGATCAGTGGCATCTGTTCTTACTTATTTAATTGTTTAATCATTTATTTAGTACCAGCTCCCTGTGTTCTTTGCGCTCGGGTGATTTTTGTGACTTTCCAAAGGTTTATTTTATCTTTTCTGACTAAAGCGTTCTGTGAGTAAATTTTCCCCAACATTTTTCCCCCCCATCACATTTCGGTTTGTTTCATTAGCTAAAGTGTGAAACCAAACCAAATAGCAACCAAAACAAAAGTTTACATTTGTTCAGACGTATATAATGATTATGAATGTGCAATGAGCTTTATTTATAATCTCAGGATGTGAATTGACTACGTAAGTAAACGCTAGTGTACTGTGAGTTGTGAACTGAAGGCAATGATACACGTTTGGTGCAGTGGATTAGGTGATGCATGAGGAGGCAAATGACCTGCAAACGTTCATGAAAATGAGAGTGTAAAGTAATTTAAGTGATGGCTGAGGTTGTAGAGCACTTCACGTTATGTGTCAAATCAGGAGAGAAAGTAAACAATGGGCAGAGAGGGAGACTGTTTGTGTACAGAGAGGTCAGAGTGACTTTGTTTGTGTATTGGTAAAGGGGTGATGTGTGTCCTCAGGGGCTCAGGTTGTCAACGCATACTGTTTTGGGTAAACATGCCCCGTGCGACTGGGTGTGTTTGTGTGTTTTGCTCTCCGAGATCAAAAAGGAACAGAAAAACAGACAGAGACGCAGACGAACACACAGGATCAATAGTTTTCTCCCGAGACGGGAATTTAAAGCTGCATTCGGATAAACAAAATGCAAATTAAGGGCAGCGTGGTGGCTTAGTGGTTAGCACTGTTGCCTCACAGCAAGATGGTCCTGGGTTTGAGTCCCGGGTTCGGACAGGCAGGGGCCTTTACTCGGGGTACTCTGGTTTCCTCCCACAGTCCAAAAACATGTACATTAAGTTGAATGGTAATTCTAAATTGCCCATAGCAGTGTGTGTGGTTGTCTGTCTATAAGTGTGGCCCTGTGATGGACTGGTGACCTGTCCAGGGTGTACCCCTGCCTTTTGCCCAATGTGTGCTGGTATAGGCTCCAGCAGATCCCTGTGACCCTAATTAGGAATAAAGCGGGTATAGAAAATGGATGGTTGGAAAATTAACGCCAAATCTGTGAACCGGTGACAGGGTCATGGCTGGCCATGGCTCACTGATGCATATGGGGAGCAAAGGCTGGACCGTGTGGTTCGACCCAACAGACCAACTACTGTTGCTCAAATTGCTGACGTTAATGCTGGTTCTGATAGAAAGGTGTCAGAATACACAGTGCATGATGGGTCAGGGTTGATTTGGCAGCAAATGGAGGACCAACACAATATCAGGCAGGTGGTCATAATGTTATGCCTGGTCATTGTATGTAAGGAATAAGTCACTGTGTTTTGCTGTTATAGGAAATTAATCACCAATGGATTAGTCCACCTTGAAGCTTTTTAACAGCTGTTCTGTTAACAATCCTCCTATACCACAGATATTTTGCAACCGTTACAATCTTAATAGAAACTTCGTTGCTATAGAAGCCATAGCAACCACAGCAACACTAGCGTCACAAGCTGCTGTTATAGGAAATTAATCAACACCTCACTTTCTGACCAATCAGATTCAAGAATTTAACAATGAACCAAAGAAAGATGATATATATATATAAAAAAAAAAACTCCAAGAATGTCATTTCACCTTTAGGACAACATTCTATTTTATTCACATGTACCTCAGAATGCTGAAAGGCTCAGTCGAGGGGACCAGAGATGCATATTATGTTTATATTACACACAATCTATGACTAAGAATGATAGCTTAAAATATTTTTTTTTATCCAACACTCACTATAAAAGTTGTATTAAAATCTTATTTACATACTGAGTTTAAAATGACCCAGTCATATTGAGAGTTTATTTTATTACTGATAATTTCATACAACAAACTATACACGAGTTCGAAAGCTCCATCATACCTTCAGCTACATTTCTCTGAAAAGAAATGAATTCAATAAAGCATTTTTCAATCCAATATTACCTAACCACATTTGTAGAGCGTGTGAGATTTTCAGATACGAAATGAGAAAGGAAGTGAAAGTGTTTGATTTTGGTACAAAGGGTCCGTGATTAGCTCTAGAACATGAATTCAAAACTACACCATTATATTCAAACAGTAAACCGTACTATTAACACGAGAGACGTGACCTAAATGTGAAAGAAAGACAACAAAACAGATTGAATGATTCTAATTCTAGTTCCTTTTTGTGCTATTCATGTGTTATGCTTTATAACTACAACACCTACATAGGAATTCCATCCATCCATCCATCCATCCATCTTCTGTAAGAGTTCTACACTCAAGGCTCAAGGTGAGGGACACCCTTATTGGTGTACCAACCCATCACAGTGCACAATCACACACACACACACACACACACTAAGGACAATTTACCAATCGGCCAACAACACTTTTTTTGACTGGCGGAGGAAAATGGAGTACGCAGAGTTAACCCCCGAAGCACGAGGAGAACATGCAAACTCCACGCACAGGTTAGAGACAGGAATCAAACCCTCACCATGCAAAAAATCAACAAAATATCTTGAACTTAGTCAAACATATCAACAACCAAAATCTCCAGATTATTAAGGCTAGACATATTTTACAGTATTTAAGCTTATATTTTCTTGTTCTATTGGCAGATTATTTTAAGAAGTAGTTTCTAGAAAGAAGCTAAACTATCTGCCAAAAGAATAAGAACATGTAAAGCTTATAAAGAGTAAAATAGGCCTTTTTATATTTGGTTTATTTGAACTTTATAAAATGAAATGTGACTAGATATCAAAATATTATAACTGAGATTTTTTGCATGACAACCATGGACATAAGAGGTAAGCGTTATTAATTACTGCCCTTAAGTTTCCATTACACAAAACTTTTGTGTACACAGTAGTTCTGGTTTTTTGGTTATCACTCCTACACTACAAATGTGGTGGATAAAAAATTAGGATGAAAAACACGGGCTACATTTGACTGGATATACAGACTAATATTGCGCTCTGATGATTGTACACAGCAACGAGAAATGAACCAAATTATCCAGCAACCAGACTTGGTCTGGGAAAACCATCGGATGATTCTGACAAAATGAAACAAAACAAACCAAAAAAATAAATCAGGTTTGTCCAAAATTGAGGATATATACATTGAAAAACCATAAATATATTTCACTGAAATGATATAGAAATGTATTTACATACTTTTTCAATCTTTCTATGCTATAAAGGGCCAAATGGGTCCCATTCACATGTATATTTTAAAAAGTTTTTTAAAACTTTCTGTTCAAAAGGAAAACCCAAATGAACAGAAATATCTTCCTCCAAATGAAACTGCAAAAAAATAAAAACTTTCACATGAAGAGCATGCCAACACGGTGACAGCATTTCATAACCTGTAACATCAAACGTCTCAAGAATTTAAAGAACTTTAAGAGCTGCGCCTTGGGCGGCAGAGGAAGTGTGGAAAACGGTAATAAAAGTAAAATAAACCCTCAGGTGAGGTGCAACAGTTATGTAAGGAGGCGCCTGAATCCATAGTGTCAAAATCCAAATCTCCATGTGGTCTGTACAGACAGAGCAGTCCATTCAGAAGCAGTACAACATCTGGCACATCTGCACAAGGGTGTAATAATAATAATAATAATAATAATAATAATGAAACAAAGCCGGAATTACATTCATGAAAAACCCCAACAGGCATGCACAGGTTCACACAGTGATATCAGCCCTTCCAAAAACAAATCCATCCATCCCGCCATCCATCACACTGCTCATCAAACTGTGTCGCAGGGTCAAAAACAAATATCTGTACTGAAACTTTTCAAAGATATCTGTATATGGATGGGGTATCAGTCAACATACTGTAAAAATGTCAATAGAACATTGCTCGCTAAGTCTGAGTTCTTCAAAAACCTTGCTAGCTAATCCTGAAGCTGTCATCTGCAGCCAGAATGAAATCCTTCTGCAAAGTTTCTACCTTTTCACTTTTAAAAGTAAGCAGCTTTCAAACCTATACTTCTATTCATGAAAAGAGAAACAGGAAAGCCTGCAGCATTCAGAATTAAAGCAGACAGTGGCTTCCTTAGACTGCCCCACACAGAACAGCACCATTTATCAAGGTTTGAAGGTCTCAAGGAAGGTATACTGTATGTGCCATCTACTGCTCCAGTGACCCTATATGCTTCTTTTGTAGAAAGTTTAGACAAAAAGATATCTGATAATGGTGTGACACCATTACATCTTTGTTGAGTTTTAAAGCACCTCAATAAATTCTACATTTCAGCAGCACACCTGTCCTGATCTTCACATTCCCATGACTGCACCGATACACAGTCAGAGCTTCAGGGTTATTTCAGTGCACTAGTTCCATTCCACCGTCATCTCCTGCCTGTGTTTGAGCTCAACGGTGCTTCTGGGAGATGAGTAGTTGAGTGAGTGAGAAGTAGTGGAGTAATAAAAGTGATGCCATTTGACACTTTAATGACATTTCAGACAATGTTGCATAAGTTTTCACTCCCCATCTTACATTTCGCTATTTCGCATTAAGTTACAACCAGGAACTCGAATGGTTTTAATTGGGTTTACTAATCACGACTTATAAGAATTTATAAGAATTCCACCAAATATATTCGTGGAATCAGTGGAATGAAGTCTAAAATCTATAGTGACCTCCCCACACTTAAATAATCATACGTTCGGTGTAGATGCATGATATATAACCACGACAAAATACGCAGAAGTTCAAGGGGGTTGAATACTTATGCAAGCAATTTCCGATTTTTTTGGAAATTCAAACTCTCCATAAAATTCTTCATCTAGATAAAACATTCATTTCAAAACAAACAAACAAAAAAAATCTGATAATTTCCCTTTGGTAACAGAGATAGAAACGTTCTAATACTAAACTAATGGAAAAATAAATAAGTTTAAAAACGATATTAAAAAGACTTTGGCATTTTAAAACAGTGCCATGTCACTTTAGAAGAAAACTGAGCAGCAGATGACGCTGTCTTCTGCACCATCCCCACACCGAGACTACGGACGTCTGCACCCCTTCACACTGCAGGCAGGAGTAATGTAAATGTGTGTGTCGCTGCGGTTAAGAGCTGTGTGATTGCAGCGACCAGCGAGGGAGATGAAGATGTGGAAGACACTGGAGATGGTTCTCTACGTCTTCCAGACTGGGTTCTTGGATTTGATCTCTGAGGAGGAAGCAGGGGGCAAGAGAATACAAATGCGTGTTAAAGCATGTTTTAGAGCAGAGCGTGTTACGGCGCATATAGGTCGCTGAGGTGTGATCACGCATTAGATACGTTCACAAAGGTGCAGGGATTGGACAGCATGTCAGTAAGGAATGTGCAACATACTTTAATTAGAAACCTTGAGGCTTGACTCACTGCATATTGAAATATAACCAGACTTGATATGATGCTCGAGAACCAATACCAATCAATCAATTTCTACAGTACTCTTAACTAGGCTAAAATTCAATGACAGGTCACTAAATTCTAATATTACTATTATTTGTCAAATAATCATGGCATGAGAAATATGAGATGATCACTTTTGAACATCTTTGAGACAAACAGATTAATGAATTGAAGTCTCAGTTGACAAAAGTCTTGACACTATATGTCTCACTTAAACCCATGGAGGCTCAATTAATTTAGTTTGCTTCATATGTGGAATCATTTCCAAAGCTTTAACTCTTTAGTTTTTCATGACTGGAACCAAAGAACTGAATCTTTTGCAGGATCGAATACCAGCAACTTTGATGTGCACCAAAAGCAGGAGGAGAACTTGATCACTTGACACACAATATGTACATGTACATATATATATATATATATAAATACATATTGTGTACTTTAAGAAAATGAAATATTGTAATGTTTAGCTGATTTGGAATAATGTGCATTTGATATAAACAAAAGTTGCATTTGTCTGTCTTGTCATACATACAAGCAACCATCATTAATCTTGCTGTCAAATGTGGATGTCTCTGTCTCTGATTTTTTACTTTCTTTCATGGTTTGTTGATGATCGTTTTTCAGACCCAACAAAGTGCTATTCATATAAATAAATATAAATTTGTTTAACATATATATATATATATATATATATATATATATATATATATATATATATATATATATATATTTAAATTCATGTGGCATGTCAGCTTGTTTGAGCTGTGATCTCAAAGAATGTGATCTCTGTCTATAGAAAGATCTTGTATGAAATTTACATCAGGAACCAAAAGCAGCACCATGTATGTCCAGCATCAAACAAAGTCGTTAGTGCGATGCAAATAGCCTGGGGGGCAATAAACGTATCGCGACCTCCAAACAAAAGAGAACGTAACAGTCTAAACCGTTCCGTGTGCAAAAGGCAGAGGCTCAAGCAGAGAGAAATTCATAGAAAGTGGAAGCACGAGGAGCTTTACCTGAACATCACGTGCACTGTAGTCTCATAGCTTGTTCTCTCCACATCTGATACACTCATCGCATGGCTTTTGTCCCATTTGTAAGTGAAGTTCTAGGACAGTAAACATGAATGTCATTATGTACTGCTTATAAGCATTATATGCTGCGTACACACGAGATGGATAACGCCTGTGTGTGCAGCCTGGAGGCCGATCTTCACTGATTTCACATTCCAGAAGTAAGAACAGAGCGTGTAATGCACATTACAATTTCTC
Source organism: Hemibagrus wyckioides (assembly GCF_019097595.1). NCBI lineage: Eukaryota > Metazoa > Chordata > Actinopteri > Siluriformes > Bagridae > Hemibagrus > Hemibagrus wyckioides. The sequence goes on from NC_080719.1 coordinate 6,285,048, forward strand.
CATTTTTTCCAATAATGTACAAACAACTGTACCATTATCACCTAATTACAATCCTTGTGTGCAATATTATAGCTCTACACTAGTATTTGTACAGTATTTGTGTAGTATGTGTACAGAATATTTATTTATTCTTTTTTTTACTGTTTATAAAACAGTGTATATATCTCTTATATTTTATTTTCATATTTTATATTTCTTTCTTCTTCTCTTATATTTTTATTTTCATTAGAGCAACTGTAACATGGCAAAGGAATTTCCCCCTGGGATTAATAAAGTTCTTTGAATCTTGAATCTTGAATTAGCAGAGCAATAACACAGCTGTACATAAAATATTGCGAGCCACACAACATAATGAGAGACATATCAGTGGCTTTGTGATGTAATCTTTGTGTCTTTGTGAGAGCCAGGGCATCCAGGGTAATGTCGGTATACTAGTTACTTGTGTAACATGTACTGTTCTAAATTTAAAACTGTCTTTCCAATAGTTATGGTGTGGAGAATCCGCAAAGAATCTCACAACCCAGATAGCTGCTTGCACAGAGTGAAGCACAGTGATGGTTCGGGCTGCAATATCATGGCATTCCCTCAGCCCACGACTTTGCTAGATAGGCATGTCACCACCAAGGACTACCAAACCATGCTGGAGGACCAACGGTTTAAACATTGTGTCCTGAAGTTAGAGTCATGTACCAGGATGATAATGCACCAATACACACAGGCGGTCAGAATGGTTAGATGAGCATGAAATTGAAGTTGAACATCTTTTATGGCCTGCACAGCCATCAGATCGAATATTATTGAGCCACGTCATGAAATATATTTTCCTCCACCAGCATCAAGTAGTGACCTGGCCACTGTACCGCAAGAGGAATGGCTCAAAATACCAGTGCTGGACTTGTATCAGTCGTTCCCAGAGAGAGTTTTTCTTTGAACAGCCTTGTCACTTCCTCTAAATATCACTTCAAAATACTTGAATACTCAGAACCATAAAAAACTACAGAATTTATGTGTCTATAATAATAACAACTAAACAGAAAGCAAGACAGCTGTACGTATAACAATAACAGCAAAAAACTAATCCTCTGTAGACACAATAACTGCTCCACAGACATTTTCAGGCTGTTTTCATTACAGACAGCACACCAGAATTTACAGACAAGGCCATAACTGGCTTCAAAAGCTTGGTTTTGGTACTTTGGAAAAACAGTCTATAAGTACTGAAACCTCCAGAGATAAAATAAAATTAGTAACATACCTCCAAAATGAGTGCCACAAACAGATTGACCCACATGACAGACGAGGTTAACCACCAGGATACAAAGTATACCTTGGACCACCTAAAGACCAAGAGGATTATAGTAATTACGCAGAAATGTATAGAGTATAAAAATAGATGAAACCAAAACGACCAAAACTGTTGCCTTACTCAGTGCTGTATCTTGTGTAGGCGTCCATAAACACCTGCCAGTTATTCACCACCATCACGTCATACAGCAGTACTAGAGATGACTGAAAGACCCAGAAGTGAACATCGAGTGTTATGAACAAGACAATGCTTAAACTACGCACTGAATACTTACAGCGAAGTCATCAAAGTTGTTTGGCCAATACTCCAGTTGTTCATAGGAGCCACACTCCATGGTGAAGTTTGATGTTCCATTCTCACTACTACTTGAGTTGGCCACACTGCAAGAACATTTACACAAATAGTGTATAAAACAGAATTGTATCAGCTTCTTCCAAGGAAAGTTACTGAGTTTACTACACACGTCCATCCTTTCTCTACACTGCTTATCCTACTGGGTTGTCAGGAATCCTGAGACTTTCCTAGGAGACTCGGGACGACAGGCATGGTGCACCCTGGACAGGATGCCAGTCTATTGCAAGGCACACTCACACACCCATTCACATACTACAGACAATTTAGAGATGCCAATAATTCATGTCTTTGGACTGGGGGTGGAAACCTGAGTGCCTGGAGGTAAAACTTCCAGGGACAGGATGAACAAGGGTAAAAAGTGTTTACTGTGATATCAATATTATATGATCCATCTGCCAAGCCCAAATCTGTCTATTTACCAAGTTCCAACATCAATTCTGAGTGCATCATGACTGGTCCGTTCTTCCGCAAAGTAAAAATTCTATGAGTATGTAACAGCTTTATAAAGTGATAACCGATGTACATACAGTACCTTGAGAGTGGAGGTGTAATAGCTCCCTGGAAAAGCCAGATACCAATCACGGCATACACATAGTACACCACCTAAACCAGAGAGCAGAGAAGATGAAGACTACCTGCTTAACTCATCGCTGATGATGCTGGTAAAGCCTTAAAGCACTGTCTGTACTCACCACCAGAATTCCGGCAAAAGCTCGCAAGTTCTTCACAAGGTCCACCAGAGTGCTAGCCACCAGAGCCATCAACTACAAACAGGAATAAAAGTAAATTTAAC